>NW_013671359.1:34803-59740 GCF_000517525.1 Limulus polyphemus | reverse complement strand
GAAAGAAGTTACGGAAAATCAATTAACAAACGGAGACGTAACAATATCATGTAAGGACCAATATGCACACGAGCATTAGATAGGTCTGCTTATAATGCGAAGATCGATCAAGAATATTGTGAAGTAAATTAAAGTCTAACTAAATTAATGGGTTCAAGCTAAAAAACAGTCTGGATACCTGGTACAAAGTGAAACACAATATTCATTATAATGCAAAGCAAAAGCACAGTGTGTATACTTGCTTGGAAATTGAAAAATTGCCTTCAGAAGGATCTACAAATCAATCAACAGTTTTTCCCACAAGTCCTTCCATTTACCTGTTACCTGTGCCGACCAAGTAGAATTTATATGTATACAACATTTCATACTAACAGTTGGTTGGCTGTTTTGAATTTCGCACAAAGCTACACGAGGGCTATCTGTGCTAGCCGTCCCTAATTTAGCAGAGTAAGACTAGAGGGAAGGCAGCTAGTTATCACCTCCCACTGCCAACTCTTGGGGTACTCTTTTACCAACGAATAGTGGGATTGACCGTCACATTATAACGCCCTCACGGCTGAAAGGGTGAGCATGTTTGGTGTGACGGGGATTCTAGCCCGCGACTCTCAGATTGTGGGTCAAGCGCCCTAACCACCTGGCCATGCCGGGCCTCATACTAACAGTAAACAGTGAATTAACCCGTAATGATGTATGTACCATGTGACTGGTCATACTCTTATAACATAGCTAAATTTGGTCTAATCATCCAATGAAGGACATTGCTATGGTTGAACTATTCTATACAATGTGCAAAGTTGCGGCAATATATCCATGGGCATAATATTTACTATCTACTAGAGAAAAACAAAGGAACAAAGTTAATTAGACCAGAAACAACTCAATGGTTTTCTTGACCATGTATTTATGCACACACGGCAGTGAAACTGCCTAAGCAAAGAATTTATAAACTACTATATATTAATGAAAGAAGGTAAAAAATACAACATATAGTATACTTGCTTAGTACACCTTTCAATTTAGACAGACTAGTTTTTGGTCTCTGCTCTGTTGCAGGAATGTTTTACTGTTACTGGTGGTATAATTGTTGTATAGTGCATTGAGATTTCAGGTTTGTAGATTGTGAAATTATTTGAAGCTAATCTAATCTCATATTATTGGTATAATATTTACCATCTACTACAGAACAACAAAGAAACAAAATTAACTAGACCAGAAACAACTCAATGGTTTTCTGGACCATTTATGCAAAATTCTGTATAAAACCTGCCTACGCAAACAATTTAGAAAGTACTATATCAATAAAAGAAGGCAAAAACATATAATATGCTTGCATAGTACAACTTTCCGTTTAGACCAACTATTCTTTTGGTCTCTGCTCTGTTGCAGGAATTTTCTGTTGTTACTGATGGTATAATTGTTGTGTAGTGCGTGGGTATTTCGTGTTTGCAGATTGTGAAGCTATTTAGGGCCAATCTAATCTCATTTCGATGTCTCAGCATGAAGTCAGTTCTCAAATTGCATTCTTCATTAATGTCAATTACCAAGACATCATATTGTGTCGCGTTTCCCCTATAACTGGAAATTTATGCCCACTTGCTGTTTGCATCAATTCTTCAGTTTTCTTCACCTCTTCTGGATAAAATTTCCTACCTTTTATTGCCAGGTTGAGTCCAACAATGTCTACCAACATACTGCAAGGTTTCCTATCAATAAACCCACTGACTTGCGGACTGGTTTCTTTAAATAATACTCTCCCTTTTTCTGTTGAGGTGGATGGAATATTTACATCTTCAAGACATATCATCTATTTGGTTCATTTTCAACAAGTGATTAATCTTAGGTTAAGATTTAATGCCCATGTTTTACACACTTATAGCAGTTTCATTCTCCTCATCACCTTTGGGAGACATTTGTAACAATATGTTCTTTTAAGTTACAGTTTTAACACCTGCCTAGTTGTTTACTTCTTCACTCTTGAGTAAACAGCCCCTAATTAAAGTATTTGGTCTGCCTTTCTGACTATATCCCTTTAAGTTTCAATTGAAACACTTTTGTCTGTGGTTTACCTCTTCTATTCTGAGATAACAGTTGTCTTATAAATTCTGAGCTCTTAGAGACTTTCATCACATAGAATGAATGCCTCTATACTATTTGACCTGATGATCCCATAATTTATGAATCGTGCATTTAGTTGTTTATCATTAACGGATTCAAGTTACATTGCCAACTTACGAGTTTTCTTTACAGATGTGCATCTAGTTAGCTTTAGACTAATTCGAATATCTTCACTCACTATAGCATTCACTATAGTATTATGCCAATATTTATCATTTCATGTAGAACATCCAGATAAGACAACTGGGAAAGCCCTTCCAGATCTTCTGCAAGTTTAGCTAAAGTCTCATCTTTCCTCCATACTCTGCTCCTGAACTTTGCTTTGGAAACGTCCTTCTAGCGTGTCAGTCAATACAGCTTTTCTGCACTTTGCAGATATTTCTGGTACTATTTCAGTTTTGCTGTTATGCACCTTCTACATATCTTCAATAGCTTCATCGATCTTCTCGTCAATCAAATAAATTTTTGTTCTTAATTCTTCTTTAAATCTTGCATTTTTTGTTTTAACTCCGCTCCCTTAAATTTATATATCTTTTTGTTTGGGTATTCTGTTAATGTTTTATATCTCTCTTCTAATTTTCTCCCTTTCTTTTTGGTTTTCTTATGCATTTATACCCCTATTTTCTAATTGTCTGCCTCTCAGTGTTCATCTTATAGTGTACCCCAGTGGCACAGCGGTATGTCTGTGGACTTAAAATGCTAGGAACAGGGTTTCGATACCCGTGGTGGGCAAAGCACCAATAGCCCATTGTGTAGCTTTGTGCTTAACTTCACACAAACAAAGAAACAATCTTCTTATAGTTTTTTATTAGTTTATTTTTTTTCTGTCTCTGCCGATTTTTATCATTTTTGTAAGTATTATTTTAACGCCTTAACTGTTTATTCTATTTATTATCTTTCACTTCAAGATCGTCTTTTAATTTTATGCCCTTTTCTGCTTGTCCTTCTTTCCATTATTTCATAATTTCTAACACATTTTCGATCTCACTTCGAGTTATATTGTCATTTTAAATTTGAAGTTCGTTCTAGTTAATCCCATCCAGACAATAATGTTGTAACAGTTTCTACTGTTGGGAAGATTCTTTTTGGTCATTCTATAAAACGAATGCAAATCTAGTCAACTTAATGAAAAGCTTGTTTTGTTTTGAATACCATGCAAAACTACACGAGGGCTATCTGTGCTAGCAATTCTTAGTTTAGCAGTGATAGACTAGAGAGAAGGCAGCTAGTTAACACCACCCACCAATAACTCTTTGGCTACTCTTTTACCAATGAAAAATGGAATTTATCACCACATTATAATTCCCCCAAGATTGAAAGGGCGAGTATGTTCGGTGACAGGGATTCGAACCCACAAGCCCCAGATTACGAGTAAACACCCTGGTCACCTGTTTTATTTCTTCTTCTACCACAAGCTCTACAAGCCCACTGAGCAATAGGCTTAACTCGCAAATAAATCTAAACAGTCACTTTTTTGTCAAGTTTTCTCTGGTATCTACAGTAAAAAATTCAAAACTCGCTTTCTAATACACAACAATTGATCAACAACATCATAATAGACTCATTAACTAACTAATTATATATATATATATATATATATATATATTAGTATGCAGGCATGTTATGTTTCTTTTCTTCTCCTAGTTTAGACAGATGAGTATTTCTTGTTCACTAAGCATTTTCTAATTTTTGCTACACATATGTATGTTTCGGGATATGATAGGTTTACCAATAGAGAGTTTTCTAAAGTACCACTGCTCTAGTTACCCATTGTTCTGAATCATTTCCCTTTAGTTTCACGCGCACCTTCTCATGGAAAAGATTGCTGTATTATACTTAGTTGAAATACATTGTGTAAATGTTGACAGTGACCTTATTCATTGGTGAATCTTGTGATAACTCGAGTACATATTTACCCAGATTGTGTTACTTTGAGGATAATCAACAGTGACATAAGACATGCATACTGAGATAAATGACGTTCACTGATTTCTATATAGTTTAGTTTTCTCAGTGTTTAGAGATTTCATTCAGTCATATTACATAATTCCTCCTGAAAAGATCTCTCAATATTACGAAAACAAAGTGCTGTCTAGTCATCAAGTGTACTCATATACACGGTATTTTGTTCTGAATGAAAAATTAATGTCCACTTTGTTTTGCATTGTGTCCAGTCTCTTTCTTATTGCAAAGAATGTAAACATCAGAAACATTTTTTGTTGAACCACATATTATTTGTGTTACTACAATTTTCTTAAATATAAATCACTGAAGCTGGGAAGATCACATTTACAGTATTAGGATACAAGAAGAAATCAATCAAACTGAAGAAAAACAGTGTAGAAATAATGACAGAAACCACCTTCTTTCTACTGTGCACATATTTTTTGTGTTGTTGTAATGTTGGAAAAAATTTTCAAATCATCATGGGTGATTAGGTAGTCTACTACTTGAAATACAAATTATAACTGGTAAGATAATAATAATTTTAATGTTGTCATACTCATGTAAAATACAAAAAGTTCATGAATAACACTTTCCATGATTGTATCTAGTCTAGCAGCTAGGATAAAAAGTTTGAAAGGTTCAACCCGAAAACTAAAAAATTTCTTATGGTGTCATGCATTTCTATGACCCTTGTGGTTAATTGCTGAGGAGAATGTGGATTTCTGAAGTGGTGCTTTTTTTTTTTTTTTTTTTTTTTACAGAGGGATTTTTTGAGGGAATTGTTACTCCAAAACGGCCACCCATAAACAATAGTTGTTTCAATACTATACTGTAATATGTTCTATATAATTATAATAAATCATTTTTACAGATGCTGCTCTTCTACAAGGTGGAAGAAACTACAGAAACATCACCCAGTTTGAATCTCCCCAGTATTTTTCAAATCACAGTATTTAACTCACGGTGATTGATAATAACATCTAGTTGTTTTGTTCAATGTTATATTCATGCTTTGCTGTTGCCATTGTATCTGTTAATATTATTAAAAAGCCTAAATTTCAAGTCTTTAGGACTAAGAAATTTGTTACATCACATAATGATTGATAAATAATATAATAAGTAAATTTCATGGCTAAATATCATGAAAATTATTTCATTACATTTGCTATTGAACAACTATCCAGTGGAATAAATACTATTATTCATCATTCACCAGCATCACAAAACTTACACATATAGCAGGTCCAAAGAATGATGAGTGTGCATCTGCTTCACAAGAATGGCCACAAAGGTCAGAATTCTGCTGGAAGGAGGTTTGCATATTTTATGGACAAAAGTCACAAAACAAAGGCATAAACCTCATCAGAGTGGCCAAATTTGAGTTTTGCAAGACACTGGAATGAAGAGTACAGAAGAAGGGTGACTATATACGTCAATGCAAGATAGGTGACTTCTCAAAACTGATTGCAGAAGAGGACCAGTACCAAGGCTTGTCAGAAACAGTTCATTTCGCTGAAAAAGACATCCACTGTTGTGTCACAAGAAAATAGACATGATAAGATATTTGAAAACTCTGTTTCTCATTATGCCAACTTTGTGAAGTGGTAAAGCAGTTGACATGAACTAAATATTGTCCAAGGATAAACAGTGCTTTACAGAGGCAAAGCTTGAAAAACGTTGTGGAGACAGCATACAGGTTTATCATATTTCTCAGACCAAGCCAGAAATTGTGGTCAGCAAGAATGTTCATCTTCAAAATGTAATCAACAAAGCAATAAATCTAAAGGAAATCCCATTAAACGTTCGGGTTAAGGAAGATGTTTCCCTTCATGTCTTGTATGTTGATTTTGTTCCATGCAATACTCGTCCTTCAATCCATGATTAAATCATATGAAGGAATCCAACATCAGCCACTTAGACTTACCACAAGAGAACTGTGAGTGTCATGTGTCTAATTAACTCTACGCTTTTTTCTATTGCATCCTGTACAGGCAGCTGGATAATTATGTGGGTATTGTTGAGTGTATGCTTAAGCAGGACCCAGGCTTCACAGATACATCTCTACCCTGGCACAGGATCTAGCCTACATGCAGTTCCAGGGCAAACGTAAACTGCCAAAGTATGTGGGGCTTTGTATTTGTTGGATATACAAGGCTGTCCAGGTTAAGTTATTATTTAGTGAGTTAATATTAAATTATTATTTAGTTTTCATAACAAGAGTGTTAAAAGTTAATTATTTTAAAAGCCAAGTTATGATAACTTGTGTTACGTAACTCTGTACTTGTCATACGTTGTGTATGCAGTTTAATTGTTTTCATATTGTTAACGTCACCATAATCGAAGCTTCTAAGACTTTCATGTTATGCGTAATGTTGTTACTAGAGTGCTAGATACTTCTAGATTTTTCTGCCACATGTTATAAATACGTGCAAACACAGAGAGGAAGTTAGTGAAAGTAAAAGTGAAAAAAGTGAAGTTAAATTGCATGATTGTCAGTTTAGCCATAAATGGGCAATTTCTAAAGTGAAAGTGTCACAGCTTGTATTGCAACAACATAGATAAAGACGAATAATTATTATTGTCAAAGAGTGTTCTAAAGTAATCGAACCTGCCTATGTAGACTGTAACAAAATGGAGACTGCTATTGATAGCTCTGGATACAACTGTGGTGATACAATTGTGATAACAGAGGAGAGAAGAAATAATTCGTCTTATCAGTTGGGTTCTAAAGTAATTGAATTAACCATTTTGGACTTTTTGACAAAAAACAAAAATTTAAAGCTCTAGATTCAACTGTGGTAAACAATAGTGTAGATAATTTTTTTACATATGTTTAACTGGTTTTGAATGTGCATTATTTTAAAACAAGAGGATTGTGTGCTGTCTGTGTATTGTTGAAATTTATCGCCAACAAATCACAGATATCTACTGGAAGGAATTATGGCCTTTCTGAAACTTGACATTAGCAAACCAGCTAGGATACTACAGAGGTAAACGGTTGTAGAAAGATTATGTAAAAGATGGCAGAACTAGTCCTATATATGCACAACTGTTGTGTTGGCAAAAATAATATAGAGATTATAATCATGCTACATAACCATGTCGACTGAGGCATCTGCAGTCACCACAAAAGCTCAAGGGAAGAAGAACAAGCAAGACATCAAGCCCTTTCAAGTCTCAAAATGTGACGTCCCAAATGTAGGTCTAAGGGCACTGAAAGAAGCACAGAAGAAAGACCCTTCACTGCAAAAACGTTCAGACAGTTCCCGAGAGAAAGTCGAGCAGAAGACAAAAGGGAAAGACTCTTACTGAATGGAGGACCAGAAAGTAGTACTGTATCATATCTATCAAAGTGGTTCTACTGGGGAAGCTAATCACATCAAAAGCAGTCAGAAGCACTTCTCTGACAAAAAGGAGAAGGAGCGATGTTTCAAGGTTGGACAGAAGGTCTTAGTTCTGCTACCTACAGACAACAATAAACTCATCCTGGAATGGGAAGAACCATTTGAAGTATAGGAAGTGGCAAACAGAATGGGCTATAAAATAAAAGTGGACAGGAAGACCAAGATCTACTACACCAATCTGTTGAAAAGGTACTTTAAGAGGGAATAAAACCTAACAGGTGCAATTACTGAGGCACAGATGGACAAGGCAGGTGTGGCTGTCATAGAAACTTAAGGTGAAGCCCTATTAGATGCCCTATGTGAAGGGAGACCAACAAGGAAACTGCAAATGTTGGTGCTGACCATATGAGGAGACTTTGTGTATGAACTGAGAACTGTCTTTATACACAGTATAAAAATGTTGTAAATATATTTTTCTTGAAGAGGCTCTTATTGTTGGATCTACAAAAATGCTCACTTTAAGAGTTATTATTTAGTGATTTAATATTAAATGATTATTCAGTTTTCATAACAAAAGTGTTAAAAGTTAATTATTTTAAAAGCGATAGTTATGACGTTTCGTTACGTAATTCTGTGCTAGTTGCACTGTACATTATGTAAGTAGTTAAACTGTTGTACTAGGCTTTTGTAATATTGTTGACTTCATCTTACTCGAAGCTTCTAAGTCTTTCTCATAATGAGAATATTGTTGTCACTAGAGAGCTAGATATTTATAGAGTTTTTTGTCGTGGGTTATAAATGCGTGCAGATACAGAGAAGAAGTAAGTTAAGTTAGTGAATGTAAAAGTGAAGTTAGACTATGTGATTGTCAGTTTAGCCATAAATGGGCAATATCTAAAGTAAAAGTGTCACAGATTGTATTGTAACAGCAGAGATAAAGACGAATATATTTGTCTTGTCAAAAGGCGTTCTAAAGTAATTGAACGTACCTGTGTGGACTTTGACGAAAAGGAGACAATTATTTAAAGCTCTGGATATAGTGGTAACCTATGGGGTAACGTAAGTGAATTTATCACTGACTGTATTGTGATAACAGAGGATGGAAGAAATGATTCGTGTTGTCAATTGGGTTCTAAAGTAACTGAATTAGCCTGGATTGTGTACTGTGCATTTTTTGTTGAAATTTATCGCCAACAAGTCACAGAATCTACTGTCAAAAATCTGGCCCCTATAAAAACCTGAAAGTATTGCTCCACATCAAATGACCCAGTCAAAAAAGATTGTGATATTAGTCAACAAACTTGGTCATGGCATAGGTTATAATGAAATAAATGCAGCACATTGACACTTGTTAAGAACATACTCAGATGTCCTCAGAAATTCCAGGTGTGTCACGAAATATTGTTAATTGTAGGACCACACGTGGAGCTGTTAACAGTTTCAATAGAGCCACAGAATCAATACAAGCTAAATACCATGATGTTTTGAACACCAGGGGCATTTATTCAATGGAAACCTCTCTCCAAAAGCTCATTAAGGACAGTGAAGAAAAGAAGTTCTGATTCATCAAACATATATGTGTGCCCTAACGTGGATGGCAAAAAAACTGGTTCCAAACACTTCCTAGAGAAAGTGAATATATAATGGTGTCTTAAATGTATATATAATCATAATGATATAACAGCCATTGATCAAGTACTCATTGTACTCAGAATGACGTCCATGAAGATGTTTGACAATATCCCAAACACAATGTGCCAGGAAAGACTGTGTATAATGCAGCCCTCAGCAACAAAGCTGTGATCAACAAAATAAATATTTGGTAGTGTTCAATGGTTCCAGTATCAGCAGCGTATTTCAATACTGTTTACACAATGATGAAACAGTTGCTGATGATCTTCTAAGGTTTGGGCCAAGATTGGACCCTTGTCACCTATGATGAAGCAGCTTACAGCAAAACGCAGATCATTAAGTGGAGAAACCCTGAAGTGTTAAAGAGTGATGAACTAGAAATGGCATATACAAAATGATGAACTTCATGGGTGATATTGAACACGTGATGGAAGAAAGTAGTTTTGAGGACATACTTTTCAAGAGTAACATATATGGCTCATCTGATGAAAATCAAAGTTAACAACAGGGGTGCTTGCATACCCAAGAACATGAATGAGGCCATTCAGAAGCTAAAGTGGATGGGCCTTGGTGACTGGCTTGCAAAGAAAGATGTACCTGTTACTGACGAGGAGCAGGATGAGATTTCAGAGCATGTAACAAAATGTATGCAATTTCTTGTTGACGATGCTAAAGTGTATGATGAGAATAAAACAAACCTTGACTGCGAATTGTAATCAACCAGCTGATCTCAAGCAACTTGGTCAATATTCTACATCCATTACTGATGATGCCAGAGCATAACCTGTACATCTCAATCACTAGTACATGCCGGGTGCCCGGCATGGCCAGGTGGTTAGGGCACTCGACTAGCAATCTGCAGTTTACGGGTTCGAATCCCCGTCACACCAAAACATGCTCACCTGGTGTCTGGAGTAGAACGCCAGCCCTACTCCCAGATACTCACCTCCAAAAGAATTTGGAGGTATGAGAAACACCATACGAAACTACTACTAGTATATACCGACAGAAAATCTCATCGCGGTACATGCTGAGATATAAACTTTTCTCAAAGAGAAGTACTATCAGTGAAAAGATGCCATTCACAATGGATGCCTACTGAGAGCACGTAGAGAGTAAACTATCAAAGTTTTTTATGGTTGCATGATACAGAACAGTTTTCAAATCTCCCGTCACTTTTTTATATTTTTAATTTGAATGGTAGAAGTTTAGTATTTTACTAATGTGAAGCAATATTACATGATGTTATTAAAATCATCCACTTATAATGTTTATGAGGTGGCATGACTACTAAGATGTATTTAGTGGGAGCAGCAATTTAGGTTACACAGAAACCACACGCGAGTTTCCAAGTGGCCTGTTTTACAACATAGGTGATGTTGATTATGTCTATGACATTAAACATGTGTAAATGTTTTTGTGTGTGATACTGTACACGTACATGGAAGTTATATAAAATTATTCATAAGTGTTGTATCACATAAATGAATCCGAAGTACAGAAAATGCAAATGTCAAGCAAAATAAATAAATGAGAAAAAATAAAATATGTGATCCAATATTGCGATATATGAAGTGAAGCTGTAGTTAGTGACTTATGCTGCATCATAGGAAGATGTAGTGTATCCAATATATTTTACTGATGCTGGTGAAAGAACATTCTCAGTTTGTAAGCTGAAATATTTGAAATGAGTGGAAATGTTTTTCACTAGAGAACTAGAAGTAACAAAGGCACTCACACTACATTGAGGCAAAACATTGTTTACTAGATGATTTTGGTATTGAAGAATATTTTTGATTGCCATTTTTATGTCAGAGTCCCTAAAAAAACCTCTGTAGAAAACAAATGCATCATATCAGAAGTCCACATCCACCACTGGAGTTGCCAACAAGGGTCATAGAAATGCCTGGCACCATCAGAAATTTTCTAGCTTTTGGGGTGAACTAATTCATAATTTAAAGCCCTTTTATGATATAGTTGCTAAACTAATTAGTATTGTTTGCTTGTTTTTTTTTTGCACAAAGTTACATGAGGGCTATCTGCCATACCTAATTTAGGGAAAGCAGATAGTCATCACTACCCACCGCCAACTCTTGGCCTGCTCTTTTATCAATGAATAGTGGGACTGACTATCACATTATAATGCCCCATGGTTGAAAAAGCGAGCAAATTTGGTGGGACATTCGAACCCTTGACCCACAGACTGTGAGCTGAGCTCCCTAACCACATGACCATGCCAGGCCTGTTACATACATAAATAAATTGTGAACTATATGCTTGTGACCTGACAGGTACTGGTGTGACAGCTGGAATAACCGATGATTTCACTATTTCATACTTAGTTTAGAATACATCTTTGTTAAGATATATTAAGGTAATGCTTCTAAATTTTCTTACAGGCGTTGTGCATACAGTTATGTTTGTAAACATACATTTATCCCTTCGCTTAGTTAAATGTTATATACTGCAGTGAAATCGCAGAAAAAGCAGTTTCACCATGTTTGTGTCCACTCCCTGGGAAGGTATGCTCATTTCAAGATACCAAAGATACTTGTATAGGTTGGGATGAGTTGGGGGCTTTCTCGTTTATATATGTTCAACTGTGCACATATTCATGCATCTTGACTTTCATGACCCAAATGTATTTTGTATGGGTGATTATGGAAGGAACAAGCATTTTTAATTATTTTTATTTTTGATTACTTTTCTTTTCATGATATCTTTCGATTTGGAGTAAAGTATAAACACATTATTTGGTGAGCAAAGATAGAATGAATAATACTGTCATATATTGTTATGGATACCAGGCAAGCAGCTGAATGGTGATGACATGTACTGCAATTATGTTTATGTGTTTGTTGTAGCGCAAAACAACATAATGGGCTATCTGCACACTACCCACCACGGTCAATGGAGCCCCAAATTTAGTGTTGTAAGTCTGTAAATTTACCACAGGGATGCAAATATGAACTGGATATCTTAGTTTATTTTTAATTTAGTGCAAAGCTACACGAGGACCACCTGCTCTAGTTGTCCTTAATTTACCAATGAAGGACTAGAGGGAAGGTAGTTAGTCATCCCTACCCACCACCAACTTTTGGGCTACTCTTTTACCAACGAATAGTAGGATTGACTGTCCCATTATAATTCTTACCATAGCTGAAAGAGCTAGAATGTTTGGTGGGACGGGGTGCGCTGGTTAATATGTAACGTTAAATTTACCGAGAGCACAGTTTTCAGGTTTTGAATATTTAAATGTTTACGTGTAGTAAAGACTATTGGAATTAGCTTGGACCCGACTAAGAGGGAATCATGTTGTGTTATGCGTTTTCTTAATGTTGTTAAAGACATTTTTGACTTAATCCGAAATTTAAATGTCTGTGTTTGACTTCTCACTTCCTGTCACTGTAGGATCTGCACTAAGTGAGAAATATGGTGAATCCATTGCTTTTTCTAGTGTTGGAGAAGGAAAATCTTGCAATTGAGAAATTTGGGATATTGATAGATTGTATTGTGCGACTTATTATTTAAAGATAAAATTACTATTACTTGTCTATTCAGAATAAAATAAACCATAATGTAACTATTTGTCTTCAGTAATTTGAATTTGAAAATATGTTTGATCTATATGACCAATCAGCTGCAGGATATATAGAAAGTATTAGATATTTTGTATTGACATTATATTTGAAGAAGATAATCATTATACATGAATTTTGTGTTAGACACGTATATGTAATGTTGTGTTGAATACATGAATATAACAGGATTTAATTTCTAAATTCGACAAGATTTTAGTTGTTTATTCAGTTTATATTAAACTAGGGTGTGGTAACAAGTTGGACTTGTGAACAGACAGGTTGCAAAACCTCAAGGATTAAAAGCTTTAGATACTGCTTATAAACCAGCTGGATTAATGTCCTTAAATATGTAAGGTGTTGGTTTACTCATTTACAAGTAACTCTATCACCTGAAGCCAGCAACGATCAGGGGTCTGGCTAAAGTAATTGTATGCACGTTATTTCATAAAAAGATGTGTGGAAAGCAGATTTATTAGCGCTTAGAACAAGGATAGTGGTGTATGTATTATTCTCTATAAACACTGTGATATGTGGCATGACCTTTTCCTGGATGTATTCTGTTGCATAAAAATTATGTGGAGAGCACATCAACCAGTGGTTGTATGAAATGCATACTTACAGTGACGTATGTATTTGCTATTAATCCAGTGGCACGACCTTTCCCTACTCTAAACCAACACCATAGGGTACCAAGATACCTTTACTAAGATATTAAACAGTCTTTGGTCATATTACCTCTTTGTTCCATACTGTATATATATTCCTGTGTCTATGTAAAGTACTTGTACCTGATGTTAAGATAAACTTGTCGAAAGATTGTACATTTGTAATAAAGTTTCTTTCATTACCCATTCAAGCCTTCTCCAAATTGCTCTCCTACTTTGCATTCCTCAATGGGCTTCTTACAAATCACCAGTCTTTTCCTTCATATCACCTGAGATGATATCACATGACAAAGAACTTTCATCATAAGAGTCACACTGCTCTTATTACACTGATTCCTGGAATAATCAGTTATTCAGAAGTTTGTCAGTGCTGTAGAGTTTAAACTTACTGACGTGTTGTTACTGCATCACATGACCACTATAACCCTGTTCACCCCATCGAGCTGTCGACAAACAAGATATAGACCAGTCCATCTAGAAATAAGTTGTTAACACACTGGAGGTGCATAGAATACCTAAACCCATTTATCAGGCTCGAAGTGTTACTGTTTAATCATGATATCCTTTGATGTGTATCTCGTTTACCTATTTATTGGTGTGTAAAGTCATGCACATAAACCACTGCAGAAAGCAAGCAGCCTTTACACAAATTTTTGCAGACACTTCAAAACCATACTATGCACTGGCCAGAGAGTCACATATTAGATCAACTAGAAATTGTAATTATTGTCCAAACATCAAAAGTTTGTTGCTCAGTTACTGGAAATGTTATCATAAAATGCAAGAAGTGTTTATCCCAATTAGGTTCAACTTTGGTTCTTAAACATAGAATGTATAAAGTTTACATTTTGTACTATCTATTCAAGTTAAAATCAGAATGAGGATGATTTTGTGAAGAGTTTATGTCAACTCCCTGGTCCATATTGATATCTTCAGGTGCTCCAAAGCATTGTAACCATTTTTCAGCCAAACATTACTGCAAAGGACAGCACTAACATGTTAACCAATAGATAAGCTTCATCCCATTTATTAGTTGATTGATAAAGACCAGAAAATCCTGATTACCTTTCTTAGTTTGTGCATTGATTCATACAGAGCAATTTTTTTCACACATTTGCAACAGTGTACAACATTCCAAGTTGTTTTCTAATTGATGCCTTATGGAAAATTTAAGTATATTTTGCCTTAAAACTCTGGGTACCAGTAGCTATATCACAGATTGACTACCACATCTCAGTGGTTCATAACTGTGATACAACAAAACATCCTGTAAAAAGTAATGTCCAATAGATGCCATGATCCTTCATAAGTTGCTCACAAGCAATGTCACAAGCCTAAGATATAATTCATTGGTATGTTATGGGGCTGACCAGGGTGGTATAATTCGACAAAGTTCTACTCTTGCAGTATCAATATTCAACATAAAATCATTCCTTCCAGATTTTTGGAGTTCAACAATCATTCAAGCAATAAATGCTCCACTCAAAGTGGATACACTTTCGTAGATGTGATGACATTAATATTTGTCAAATTCTACAAATGCAAAAAATTATTTCTACCCCTTCTTTGTTATACAGTATTGGTGTTCGGAAGCAGTTCGAGTATGACTCGCATATATGCTTTCACACTTCATTCGGCCCTGTACCTGTGATAAAACTGCTCCACAATTATACTATCACTGGCATCTTTATCCAGGATGAACTATCAGTCTTCATAACGATAAGCCAGTCCTTGAGCAGCAACCAAAGCAGCTAAGTTTTTGTGAGGCCCTTAGTTTGAGCTTTGAACTTGGTCCAATTGATCCCTTGGTTCTAAAACATGGTTGAATCTTTTGTGCAACTCATTAATAGTTGTGCTGTAGTCATTGAGTCACTTACTTTCATACGTTCTATATCATAGAGTCCTGGACCTCCAGGCTCAATACCACCCCTTCTTGAAACCACCCTCTTTCAGTAACAACTTGCTTGAAATAAAAGTTTTAAAATACTCTTTCGCCATTCACTTATATAATATTGAGCTTAAATGTTTTTAAAGAAGCACAATAACTAGAAGATGGTGCAGATAGGTACCTGCTACCAGTTTCTCTACTGGTATGCAACTGAAGGTTTGGTATTGCAAGATCGTGACAAGAGGCCTGTTGCTCAACCTGAAACTGTTGTGGCATTTAATAGTGAACTTTTATACCATTTACACCTTGCTACTATCCTTAGGCACTGATACTTTTATTTAGAATCTTACAATATCTGGGTTAGTTAGGGAGTGCCTTGGATTCCCAGATAGACCAACCCAGTAAGACTTGGGATTCTCAGGCTGCTTAATCCTACCATGACTTATCTTTACCATCGTGTGCTTCTGTATACAGAAAGTAGCCAGTAGAGAGCTCGTAATGTGTAGAACAGGGTTTACCCAAGTCAACTATCAACCTTTCGTTCCTTAGAACGAATCGAGAACACAAACATAACTCTTTCCAAGATACCATCTCATATCAAGTCTTCACTTCAAAAACAGCTTTCTCCATTCCCTATATATTTTGTGGCCTTAAAATGTGCCCTCCCACCAATAGCTAAGAACATCTAAATAAACAACAAACAGACGTTTGTTGCTTTTGTAATTTTATAGCTGGCTGCCATGTAAGGTCAAGGGTTATCAATCATCTCGATGTGAAGGAGTTAAAGAACCCAGTCCACGAGTCAATTGGTATGTTGAAGAAAAGCCTTACAATATGGTAATTGACAATGTTTTATAGCTACAATTATTAAACCCAAATTGGTAAAGATACGTGGAATATTGCTCCCAGTGCTGAAGAAAGAAGATAGATTAATTTGAAGAGCAGGTAGACAAGGTAGGCAGCAAGAAGAAAATTAGAAGCTTTTCTACACCTCATGATGTGCATGCAATTGAAATCGAGGAAGAGTGAATACTGGGAACTGACTTCATACAGAAGGCATAGATACAAGGTCAGGCTAGTTTTAAATAACTTCATAGTCTATGATAAGGGAATCCAAGTGCACTACACAATAATTACTACACCAGACAACAGTGACAACAAGGAGGGCAGTTACTGTATCATCAAGAAATGAAATGTGATACCAGGGCTTACATGCTGTTCTCAACCAGGAAGTATGATCTTTAACAAGTAAACTTGTCAATGAATCCATTTCAAGATCTGTGGTGCTTATGGAGCTTCACTCAGTTTGGGAGGGAACTTGTTTGTGAAATATGCAAAAAGACTAAGGAATGCAATTGTTGTCATACCTGATTCTACCCAGGAGAGACATACGTCAGTTAGTGATAAAACAAAAGGTTGCTATGATGCTAATGCTGATAACACTAGATTTCACTGATATGACATGTCATGGTTGTACAATACCCACCATTTTAAATGACAAATTCCGAAACAAAGCCAGTGTCGGGAAGGGCCATTTGTTGTAGTGAAAAGAATTAATAATGTAATTTACAGAATCTAGCAGATAAAGAAGGTCATGCAGATAAAGTCAAAAGTCACCCACCATGATCATCTTTGGAGTTACAATGGTGAGCTGGGAAACTTCAGAGAAGAAATATTGCCAGCAGAAAGTCAACCTGGTGAAAAGTCTAGAGTTTCTATTGAGAAAACTTCCAGAGAGGATCACCAAGGAATTCACTCAAACAAATGCCTAAGAAGAACTTCCCATGTGATAGGACAGTCATTGAGGAAAAGGAACAAGTGGTCATTCCATCTCCATACCATAAACATTGAAGCAGAAAAATGATTTAAAGCATTTGATGAATGGCCTGTTTTATTTATGTATTAAGATTCTTCAAGATACTTCAAAATTCAGGAAGTAGGCAGTCTTTCTAAGCTATACTTTTAATATTATAATTTAAATGTTTTTGCTAAAACTGTGCAATTTATTATATTTAGAAAGTTCATGAAAAGTTAAGGCCATTGAAGAATATAGACATTTTATGCAGAATATATAAATAAATGTACGATATAAATAAGAAAATCAGCAAAGTATCCAACGAGTGAATCTGTTCAGTGCCAGTCAATGAGTTATCAAATTGGTTTCAAAGAGGACAATGCTGAGAGCCGTGATCGATAGTTGTGTGGGAGGGGGAACAACAAACAGAAGCAACAGAACAACAAACAGGAGAGGGGTAGCCTGACATGACTGCCGGGGATGGGTGGCTGACATAAGTGCTCGTGAATCAGTAAGTTAGAAAATCAAGGAAACAATAGAAGAGTTGGGAATACCATTTAAGACCAAGTCTGTAAGCAAATGACAAGATGAAGGTTCTGGATATAAGAGAAAAGAATGTGAACACCTGACTGAGGAGATCCCCAAAACAAAGAAACCAAGTCAGAATAGAGACAGGAGAAGAGATCCAAATCAAAATTACAAACAAAAAAGAATGGTTCTTTAAACCAAAATTATTGGGATCATAATGAAGAGTCAGTGAGAAGATGAACAGTGGCAATAGAGCAAAGAAGTAAAGATAGAGAAAAACAGATGGCTAGTAAGAAAGATAAAGAAGGTGAAAGAGAAGATCCTAAGTAGAAAAAACACAAGACACAAGAAATTGCAGATCAAGAAATACAAAAGGTTCATGACCTGAGGCTATACCAAGGGAATCACAAAGACGAGTAGGGCAAGAAAAACTGTTCGACAACACCAAGTTTGGAAAAAAGAAGGCAAACAAAGTAAAACAACCAAAGAAACATTATCAAAACCTGACTTATAAGTGTAAGAAACAGGTTTGGTTTGTTATGAACTTTGCATAAAAATACACGAGGGTTATCTGCGCTAGCTGTCCATAATTTAGCAGTGAAAGACAAGAGGGAAAGCAGCTAGTCATCACCACCCACCACCAACTCTTGGGCTATTCTATTACCAACGAATAGTGGGATTGACCGTCCGATTATAATGGCCCCATGGCTGAAAAGGCGAACATGTTTGGTAGCACGGGGTTTCGAACCCGCAATCTGCATATTGCTAGTTTAGTGTCCTATTTATTTGGACATGCTGAGCCATAACAAACTGAAAAAGAGGAAGTACCTCTTCTTCACCAGGGAGGGAAGAGCCAGAAACAAAGACTGAACTGGAAGATCTAATTAAAATCATCCACATGTGAGGTAGGCTCTATAGAAGGCAAAGAAACAAAATAAATAGGGACTTGAACTGGAGAAGAAATAGGCAGAAGGAAATCAATGATATGATGCATAAAAGCAGGATTATTATCAGTTAACTCGTTGATATATCATCATTCATCACAGCACAATAAGGTTGTGGAAGCTAAGCTATCCACAATGTCAAAAGTACCTTACCATGGAATGAAATCTGAGACCTCTCACATGTAGCTGTGGACTCTACTAAGTGAGTTTAATGGGATGACAACTGAATGTCAAGTCCATGAACAAGCAAATATCCTCCAATCACCACTGATTCAGTTGGAGAGAATGCTTGAATAAGAATTTTTGTGCCATGAAACTTTCTCTCCCTCTTGGCATACATTGTTGAAAGTAGCCTAAAGTAGAAACGTGGTAGATACAGAAGTTGCAATTAAGTGGATGGAACAAAAGTGCAAGAAGGACAAAAGCAAGTATTGCACTTAATAAAAAAAGGCAGTCATTAAGTCCACTACAAACTTAAAATACAAAGGAAAAACCCATCTGAACAGAGGTAGTGCTAGGGAAAGAATGAGCTTATGATCACTTGCTAGTGCTCACTGGGATTATCACATATATAGGTCATATTACCCACCCACTTGTGGATGGCTACAACATTATGATGATTACATCATAGGCTAACACAATACACATGCACATGTGAGAGTTTGTTCACAGCTTGTGGCATGTGCATGAAATTCCATGGCAGTTGTATGCAAAGTTATTACACTTAGTGGTGTAGATAGATAAGTAGTACTTCTGAACTTAGACACAACATAATGGTGTCAAAATAGACTTTGCATTTAGATTCAATTTTCCATGTAGGCATCTGTTGGAGCATACATCCGAATGCTTCTGCAGTATGAAGAATTTCTGCATAGTGTTGTTGTTGATAATTTGGTTCCTCTGCTTAAAATTGTTAAGCTTTGTAAAAACATTAATATATAAAGTGAGGCTGCACATAAAAAAGATTGCACATTTGTTTCTTTACACTGGTCATGTTAATAAATGACTGTTCTGATATTAATTTCAATATCACAAGTAATTTGATAACAACTAGTTTTTACATACTACATTAAAGTTTGTTATGGGGAAATGAAAAGGTTAGCTGATTACTGTAATAAAAATTGTGGTTGCATTATTTCATTTAAAATTTAAAATCTTGTTTAAATATATATCTATATGCATCATTCTTATGAAGCTTATGGTTTTAGCACTTAGCTTATTGTGGATTTAAGTTTTAGTTCTTATTTTTGATCCAAAGGCTGCTTACTGTAATGGTAAGCTAGTATTAAACCAATTAGACAAGTAACTAACTAATCTTCATAAGCCTAATTTTGAAAAAAATAATTGAAGATTCAACATATATTTACTGATGATATATATGCATCTCTAAATGTAGGATATTGAGCTTGGTATTCATACTACAAATTCAAAATACAATAATGTTCTTTATTTTAACTTTTAAGAGAATTATACAATGTTAGTGGATGTTAATATCTTCTTACATAGAAAATATATCTCGATTCTGGATTATGAAAGATATCAATTACTGTTGAGTGCGATCATGAGAGTCATCATAACAAGCCCTTTGTCACATCCATGTCATAATGAGCCATCATAAGAAACAAGACATGGCACCTAACACAGTGATAGTGAGTCATAGTATGGTGCAAGTAAGTGAGCTAGAGAAAAAAACAAAATAACAATATGTGGTTATGGCTTAAGAACCGTGAAATGTATTTCAACAGGCCAAATGCGGTCTGCCCGGGCAGAAACATCCAAGGGAAGCATCTTGGGTTATTTCAGATTATGTCAAGTGCAGTCCATTCAGGCAAAAACATCCAGTGAAAGTGCCTTGCATAAGATATAGATATCAACAAGTGCAGTCCACCTGGACAACACCTAAGGGAAAGTGTCTTAAATACATAGGATTAGGTCAAGTGCAGTCCGCCTGGGGTAAAAACCATGTGGAGGAAGTACCTAGGGTTATGTCAGATTATGCCAAGTGCAGTCCATCTAGGCAAGAAACATCCAGTGGAAGAAACTTCATAAGAAACATATGATCAACAACTGTGGTCTGCCTTGGCCAAAAACATCCAGTGGGAGCATCTTGCATAGGAAATATATGATGAACAACTGTGATCTGCCTAGGCAAAAACATCTGAGGGAAGCACCTTGGATACTGAATATTATTATATAATTCATTGTTCAGTACTGTAATGATTATAACAACTATAGTCCTCTTCTCGCCAAGTGGGTGTACATGGGCTAGAAAGCTTTATTTTGTCTTTCAAAAACCACTCATGACAGCTCCATGGTCCATCACTCCAGTGACAGGGGACCAGAAGTGGTAAAGACTCCTGCACTCCATTAGAAGAGAAGGGGGAGAAATACATATTGAGGAATTCGGATGAAGACACACTGGAGATAGTGCAATGGGTGTCTGCGATTCCTTCTTTTGAAAAGCAGATAGACCCATCTGCTATACTCATAAGATCCATGAGTGACAGTCCTTTATAAATGAAACTAGTAACTTTTAGTAAAAAAATATATAGATACACATACTTCCAGAGAAGCCTTTGGAGGCCTTACAGAAACACCCCACTTCAACAGTGAGCATTATAGAATTATTCATATCTAGTGCAAATATAATATGAATCATACGTGACAAAGCAACACCCACCACCAGGTGGGATCCTGAAATATATGTAGTAACTAAAAATATATAGAAAGAGTAATATATTGACCTACCCCAGTCAAAGGCAAACAGACGTGTATAGGAAAGCCACAGGAAAAAGACGATACCTGTCTGAGGAAGAAACAGCCAGATAATGTGTGACAAGTATATTGGGAGTTGTCTACAATCCAGTCTGAACAATCTCCTCCAAAAAAAACAGCGAAGATAAGCAGCTAAAGACATAGATAGATGACAAATTTAGTGCATAGAAACATTGTGCAGACAGCAACCTTCCATTGACAAATCAAAATACACCAGCCATATGAGTTGATGAACCCATCCTGTGAGTACAACAGGGGATAAGTCATGGGACACATATGGAATACAAATAGATGGGACTGATAACATGAAAGGAGGCACAAAAACATCTCAGGGAAAGAACCAGAGAAAGAAGTCTACACAGAACTGAACGGGAGTGCATGTGGGAAATGGAAAGAAAGGAAATAGGAGAAGAGGTCAAACCACCTGCCTGGGAAGCAGACATCTAGGGAAGGAAGGCCCAATCAGGAGAGAGAATAACATATGAGGAATGGGAAAGGATGTAAAAAACATCCATGGCATAGATAGTGGAATGATGAAAAGTGAAAGCGAGACGGAGGAAGAGGACTTAAGGGACAGATGGTACAAGAAACACACAGCAATGAGTTCAAATGGAGAGCTGGACAAGGCATGAAGGACAATATGGCAAAACAAAGGGACATGTAGGATGGACAAGATGAAAAGAATGGAAAAGAAGGGAAATAACAGGGGAGAAGAAAGCTTTCCGGAAATGGTAGAATTGAAAGCTATTTGATAGGGCAGTCCAATAACTAGAAACAACTGACATGCTCAACCCAACCACATAGCTGAGCATCAAATCTCAACTGAATTATGAGTAGGCTCCAATGTAGCGTGGTGCCTCTTTTGCTGACATCTGAAAACACACACCAGAGACCCAGGTAGGAGGACCCAACTTCACCCTCTTCTCCAAGTGTTGAGGAATTCACTCGAACACTCTTAGGGAAAAACCTCTGTCCACCACTCCAGTATCTTAAAACCATATGTGGTAAGGACTCCCTAGCTCCACTAGTAGAATCTGGGGGTAATATGCAACGGGGAATCCTGATGAACAATGCTCTGGAAACAGTGAAATAAATTAACCAAATTCCCTCAATTTTTAAAAGCAAACAAATCCCAATTTATGAGTACCAGTCCAGTATAGAACAGTCATAACACCTGGTCTGCCTCTAGGTGGTATTATGGAACACTTCATTTCTACAGCCTGTTGCAGCTTAGATAGAGTATATTGAATTAATGGTTGCTAGTGTGGAATTGGTTTGATAAAAGCTCACCTGCCTGGGCAATACTCGCCACAGAGTAGGATCATGTGAAAATAAGATAAGGTACCCTGAAAGATAAAGAAGAGACAAGTTTAGCAAAAAAAAACACCCCTCCTCTGTAAAATCTAGTGGATGTGGTTAATATAGCTACAGGGGTTAGTCTAAACCTTCAGATGAAGATACTGCCAGATCATGCAAGTAATGTGAGATGAAAGTATTGGTGGAGGTCCACATACCAGCCCACACGATGTCCTCCCGTGGGTAATTCAACCAGGTTGCTAAGGGCATAGAAATGTGACGAATTTGATCAAATGTGACTCACAGAAGTCTCCTCACCTTCAAAGAGAGCCTAGAGTAAGTGATAAGGATCAATTTCATACCCACCTCGTCAATGTAACCGTGGATAAATCCTAGGAACTGAATAATCACAATGAATAAAGTTACCATCTAGCATCACTAAAGGCATTAGTGCAGGCTACAAAATGTCCAAGACACTTACTTGACATAACAAATGATCGAGATCTGATTGGTCATAAAAGAGAAAAATAGTGAACAGATGAATAGGTATTCTTGTTTGTTTTGAATTTCGCGCAAAGCTACACGAAGGCTATCTGCGCTAGCCATCCCTAATTTAGCAGTGTAAGACTAGAGGGAAGGCAACTAGTCATCACCAACCACCGCCAACTCTTGGGTTACTCCTTTACCAACGAATAGTGGGATTGACCATCACATTATAACGCCCCCACTTTCATTAACCCCCCCCAAAAAAAACGTACATCACATATAATAATTAAACGATTCACCTAAACGTCACTTTAGTGTAGCCTATATAATGTGTAAAGTTTAGTATACTATAATCCCTTACAGTGATGGCACATGACGAGACACACATTTAGCATGTAATGCTGTTTGAATACAAGAAGGGAAACAACGTCTCCGTAGCCACAAAAAAGAAGTTTATGGAAATGTTTTGAACATTCGTAAGTGTCAACGATGGTTCAGTAAATTTCGTTCAAGTGACTTTAGCCTTAAAAACTGTGATGGCAGTGGCCAACATGTTGGAATTGATATTGATGCTCTGAAGACGCTTGTTGACTCTAACTAACAGCAACACACGTTAAATGGTCCTAAAATTGCATGTCTCTCATGAAACAATACGTAAACATCTATGGAATATAGGAAAACTTAATAAAGCAGGTGTTTGAGCTCCTCACAAACTCTCCGATGTTCATCGTTTCCAGCGTGTGAACATTGCTTCGTCTCTTCTGGCACATAATGCACATGAACCATTTTTGAACAGAATTGTCACTGGTAATGAAAATGGATTCTCTATGCGAATATTAAATGCCAAAAACAATGGCTCAGTCCTAGACAAATACCACTTCTGACACCAAAACCTGGACTCCATCTCCAGAAAGTAATGCTTTGCATTTGGTGAGAACATCAAAGGAGTAATCCGAACTCCTTAATCCACAGCAACCTGTCAATGCAGAGATCTATAGTCAGCAACTAGAATGTTTAAATCAAGCGGTTCATCAGAAACGCCCTTCACTCGTCAATTGGAAAGGTGTTCTTCTTCTCCACAACAATGCGCGTCCACATGTGGCATGTTTGACGCAACATAAGATTATTGAGTTGGGTTAGGAAGTTCTCCCTCACCCACCATATTCTCCAGATATGGCACCATCAGATTACCATAATTTTCGTTTGCTGCAATACCATCATAATGGAAAAATGTATGCAAATGTGGAAAGTGATAAAGAGGACATTAACATGTTTTTTGCTTCAAGGCCAAGTGACTTCTTTAATCAGGGAGTTAACAACCTGATTGTAAGATGGTGTTACGACAGTGGGGTAACGTGACGAGTATTCTAGAAGATTCGCTAGTGTGTTACGACAGCGGGGGTCACGTGACGACAGCGGAAGTCAAGTGACGCTAGTAGCATGTGTTGAGAGTCTTAGAAGTTTCTAGAACAGGAAGTATTATCGTATATAACTGCGCTAGACAGTGAGAGAGACAGACGGAGTCGAAGCAGTAGTGGAGACAGAGATATAGCGGATGAAGTTACTATTACTGATGTGACTGTTACCAATGATAGGGCGTTTCCTGATGAAGCAGATGAACCCCACATGAAGCAGAAGCCAACGAGACAGAGACCAGTGCGGAAGAAGATACGTCCAGAAAAATTAAAAGACTTTGTTGAATTTTAATTTTGTGTTTGTAAATTCTGTACATTTAATTAATTTATTGTTAATTGTTTATTAGTTTGATGTAAGTGGCTATTGTTCGGGACGAACAATACTAAGGAAGGGGCAGTGTTATGACAGTGGGGGTCACGTGCCGAGTATTCTAGAAGATTCGCTAGTGTGTTACGACAGCGGGGTCACGTGACGAGTATTCTCAGTAATGCTCCAGCAACATTTGAGAGGCTGATGGAACGAGTA
>NW_013671359.1:29037-34010 GCF_000517525.1 Limulus polyphemus | reverse complement strand
TGGAAAAGATTATCGATAAGAATGGAGACTATTTCATTTAATAAATGTTTTGTTTTGATATACAATTGTTTGGGTTATTTCATCCAAAAAAGGGACATTAATTTCTTGTCGAACTGATAGAATGATGAAGTATCCTGTGCACAATCAGTGCAAACTCTTTGACTGGCAATGTCTGTAGGTCAGCAGCAATGAAAATAAACCTTCAGGGAAAGATGACACATGACACATGAGGATAAGGTTTCAAACAGGTGTTGAGAAAGAGCAAGTAATACTACCTTAATATAGCAGTTAGGAAACTGAAATGGTCATTTGGAATGAACGACCCAAAATGACGTGAGGAAGCTGGACAGTACTGGGGACTCAAAGATTTTTTTGTCTGGAGTATCAAAAGGTAGTCAATAAGGCTGCCTTATACAGGGCGACTGTGGGTGATGCAAAACCCTTGTCAAATAGCTAGGTCACAAACAAGTTATACTTGGCACTTCTGATTGAAGAGGGTTCAACCTCCTCTCAATACATCATTGCCAATATGTGTGCCATTTCCGTTGATAAATGTCCATCATGGGACTAAGCAAAGACTGAGACAGATACATGGCAACCTTAGAAATTAAGCCCCAATGCCATGTGAAAGACTGTATACCCTACATGCCTGAAGTTTGAGCTTCTGGATAGCTGGGTGTACGATGTCAGATCATGGCTGCCTCCACAGAGATGGCCAAAAAAGAGGTGGAAAAGGTGGGCACTCCTGGAGGTACCACTGAAGCAAAGACCAGAATTTAACTGCCAATCCAGTGCTATCAACAGGACCCAACAATGGGCTGGAACAAATCATAGCTAGTACCTTGGGTAACATACAAATCAGTGGGAAGGCCTAAAGTTCTGATCCTGTCCCATCCTGAAAGAATGCATCTATTACTAAAGCCCAAAGGTGAGGTACCGGAGATCAAATCAAAAACTATTCTGGGTGCCAATGTACCACGTGGCTGATGTCAGTACCTTCGAATATGGGTGGAACTATGACCCCCTGTAGGAGCCAAGGAAAGTCAAGATGCCAATGACAACAGGGGTGAATGTAGAAGCTGGCAATCAAACCAATGTGCATTCTAGCAATGGACCCAACTCCTCATCAATGGCTGTGGTAATCCTGAGAGTTTTCCAACATAGTTTAGAGGGATAATAAATAATTCGGCACCGTACATAGTATGAGATGAATCCTAGAAAGTTATGATATATTCAGATAAACTACAGACTCCACTCTAGAACCCAAAATTTCCAGGAGCAGATGTATTGTTTGAGAGTTGAAATATGCTTCCACCAGGTGGTGGTAGGCTAAAGCACATAGTTCTGACAACCGTGACAGACAAGGCATAGCTGTACCTTCACATAATTGAGCAGTAAACCTTCCTGCAATAACCACAATATCTGTGGATGGAGGTAGAACTAAATATTTATCCCCAGACCTTTCATCCATCATGGAAGGTGCAGGCTCACAAGCCACTGGGGAAGACCCAAAACATAACACACTTGATGGACCAATTAAAGAAAAGGAGCCCAAGGCAGCTGATCCCAAGTTGGCCTCTTTAGAACTCAACAGAATAAAGGAAGGCATAGGAAAAAGCAAATCTAATTTCTCTCCAGGATGTCCAGGAACACCCTTAATTGCAACAAAAAAACCACCTGGAGAAACACCACTGAATTGAATATATGTTTCCATCTCACTACGAATAAGATCACTGACAGTCTCAACTGAAAGTTTTGTTGAATGATGCAAGATATCACAGGTGGGATAGCAGAGAACTGATTTGCCTCCATGCCAGAAATAATAATACAGGAGTTCATGCCATATATCAGTTTGACAAAAGAAAAAAAATATATATATATTTTTTATGAAAATCAACTAGATTACACAAATAATGCTCAAAGTATCTCCAATGATCATAGTACAGAGAAACCTGTCAGCAAACGCTTTGTTGAGAAAAAGCAATAATATCTGAATGAGGTACTTTTATACAGTACTAGGGCACACTGATGTAGGTGGAGAGTGTCACATGACAGATATCACCAAGGGCAATTAAATGGGGAATAAAAGACTGGAGCAAGCAAGAAAAATTCAGACCAATGCTTAGATCCGCAAAGGAAGGAATCCCTGACAGTCTAGTAATAGCTGTAGTATGAGTGGAGTTAAGTATGTTTTGGAATTAGTATTATATATTGATTTTTTTGATAAAATGGTATTTGTACACTTTGAGATAAATTTATTGATATGCACATGAATATTCTGCAAACTGCAATACTAGAAAGCACATCAAAATTCCTTAAATTTCATGTTAATTACTAGTAGTAGTAAATATTTTATCACTAATTTCATATTATCAAATAACTTAAATCCATATGCCAATTTCAACTACATTTTAAATGTTTTAACATTTTCAGAGGTTTTTTTGATGTTAGTTAAAATTTAAAGGTGACATGGTTATTAAATTATTCCTGTAATTTCTCCAGCTCTATATCAGAATAAATAATGAAGCATTTCTTCCATAAAAGGTAAAAAGTTAGGATTGTATGAAGGTCACCTATTTACAAATAATGATGACACAATCAGAAGTTTATTCATGGTCTGTAGCACAGCTTTAGCAGTGGCTCCTACAGAATGATAACAAGCTTTTAAATCATGAACATTGTCTAAAAGTCTAATGTGCTAGGAATCCAGTTTACTATAAGATAATAAAAATTGATTTTGAAAAAGATCATAGTATATGGCAAAAATAATTTTATACATTTTTTTAATTGATGTAATTCAATTAAGTTTTAACTAAGACCTCAATGAGCAGGAAAGGAACCTACAAAAACACGGTTTATATGTTAATTAAACACAGCAGAATAAGAGATTTATCAAATTAATACTTAAAACAAATCTTTCTAAGTGTATTTGAACAAGGAAAAATATATCTAACTTTCTTTACAGTAAAACAGCCTATGTATACAAGTTGTTACTTGACTTTTGTTAACCACATGATAGAAGCATAATACTGATTTAAAATTTTTCAGGATTTGAAACTGAAAAGTTCTGAAGTTTGGAGGAGTATTTTCAGAATGGATTAATTTCTAGGTTTTGCAAACTATATTTGTTTTATTAACAAATATCTTTGATATTTTTAATATAAAGTTTTCCATTTCAATCTCCTTTTTTCATATGAAAAACTTCTTGAAGATGTAAAATGCTGGCTTCTATCTTCAAACTTGACAAACTATACACTAAACTGACACTATAAATTCAAACACATTTGTTTCAAATCTTGACTGTTGTCTCTACTAAATAAATAAATAATAAAAAATACACTAAAATTTAAACTATTTATGGTTGAACACTTACAATAAGGTTGTGGTGATTGTATATGAATTATTGTCACAGTTATTATCATATACAATCACCAAAGTTTAAATTAATATGTAGTTAATATATTTATTATTACTAGATGATAATTTATAATTAGTTATCTACTATGTTTCAGCTTTTTATCTGTTGCTATCTTTAGAGAAGAACTGTATGTTGTAGTAGGAGCCAGGATTCAATCCTGGGTGTTTTTGTTTGTTTTGGAATTTTGTGCAAAGCAACACAAGGGCTATCTACATACAGCTGTTCATAATCTTGAGCTGATAGACCAGAAGGAAGGCAGCTAGTCAAAGGTACCTACTGCTAACTTTTAACATATTATTGTCTTTACGAAATACTGGGATTCGACACTTATTCTTATAAGGCACTTATAGACTTAAGCAGTGAATCAGATTTTTTCAACAATAGGTTGTAAACCATGAATCCTCAGATTCAAAGCCAGGACACAATAGCTACTAAGCTATGTCATATCTTCTTGTTAAACTTATTTTAGTGCATTTCCTTTTTTTGTTGTTGCTGCATGATCTTCTTTAGCATGAGGGGCTAAAACAGATTAACTGATATAACAATTTTATGTGTCTATTGGGTTTCTTAATTCAGACTTTTGTTGGTTTCTTTATTTTCCAATATATTGGGGTCTTCCACATCCACGAGGGAGAGTGTAAATAGTGTATACCCTACATTAAGTATTGAGGTGATCTAGTGTATATTAATAGTAATTGTATTCTGACTTCTGAATATTGTTCTGATTTCATGATGGTGGTATATCTTCTGTATGTTCTCAGAGAGACCTCCAAAATAGGAAATTATGACTCTGTACCAGTAATTTCTTTCTGTTTGCCTTTTTTCTTATTTTCACTATTGAGTGTTCAGGGTATCCACTGTCAAGAAAGGTCAGAGTGATGTGTCTTTCTTAATTTTTCTTAGTACATTCTGTATTACAAATATTGCTTACTTGGATGACTAGGCAGTCTATGACACCTGTCTTCACATTGTTGAGGTAGCTTTCATCCATATTCAAGGTATATATGCCTTTTCCCCTAACTGTGGGTTTCCTGGAAACTTCTGTGGTATGTATTTGTTGTGTGTCTTAGTGACTATCACATTTATGAATGGGAACTTATAATTATAATTTTTTATTTCATAAGCTACATTGCTCAATGTTGTCTGTTCAGTTGGTTCAAGAAATTTGTCAACTTTGTGTTAGATGCATTTCTATTGATGCCAGCATAGAATTGGGACTTTTATTATGAATTAATTTTGACTGTAAGATATGCAAGTAGATTAAATACCTAGTTTGCAATATAAAGCTTAATTACACTATAACAGAACACACAAGAAAGAAGTTTAAGAAAACCAGGAACATTCAACAATAGCACCTATTATATTGTTACGACAGTCGAAGTCACGTGATGCTGGGAGCATGTGGGGTGAATTTCTCGAATAATCGGGGAGCTCCGCGAATATTGGAGATGCCCTTTTGTTAGTATATAAGCCTAGCCAGAGGCTAAGCAAACAGTAGTTACAGTGATTTCTGTGTAATTTATGATTCTGTTAGTTTCGAGCTAGTGAGCCATAA
>NW_013671359.1:26592-29027 GCF_000517525.1 Limulus polyphemus | reverse complement strand
TTTTGTTAGTATATAAGCCTGTCAGAGAAGCGAACAGTAGTGACGGTAAGTAAAGTTGTGAATCGCTGTGATTTATAGGGTGTATTATAAAAGTTGTTAAGCTTAAAGTGACGAGAAACGTACTGACTGTGGAATTACTGTGTACTAAAAGTTTGTGTCAAGAAAGAATAAACTGGTTTAATCAAGAAAGGACTTGTATCGCTGAAGTTCCTCAAAGAATTTCTACCAGAAATTAACAGACAAGCAGATATGTAATAATATGTAGAACATAAACAATAATAATGTGCTGTTGTGTTATGAGTTTGTCATGAATATGTATTAGAATTTGAGCTACAGCTGTTCAGTTATTCAAAAAAATTCATCATTTCACTAATTTTACAACCAGACACTTAAAAATGATTTCAATCTTTTTTTATATACATCTACTTTTCATTTGCCCTTTAACATTAAGTGAAATAGCAGGCCAGAATTGCTTTGGAACCCTTTCTAAAATAGAATATAATAAAAATAGGGAAAATTGCTCTTTATTACTTTAACATTAAACATTGTTCCTGCCAGAAGTGGAATTTCATGATTTTTTTATGACAAATTTTAGAAATTCAAATGCATTTTGTATGGGTTGCACAAGAAATTGTAGCTGGACATACATGTTTTCAAATGCAGTAATATTTTCATTATTAATCTAGAAGTCCCAATTTAACTGAATTATTTGAAAATAAAAAAAGTCAAAGTTATGGTGTTTCAGAATTTCTTGTTTCACAGTTTCTGTTCAATTTTTACTGTGAGGAGTCTATAGTTTCTTTCCTTTTCTGTTTTCTCAAAGTTTTATCAGCTGATGAAAGGAGCTGCTTAACGTGAGACTCAAGTCTGATCTTTTTATGCTTGAGATCTTCTGGTTCCAATATGTAGGAATGAGCAAATAGGCTGTTTGGATTTGTGGGATAATTTTAATGGGAAAGTTAATATTTTTGGAATGGATGGCTTACACTTAAACAAGGCAGGGGCCAACATGTTAGCAAGGGCTATTAACTCAGCTGTAGTGGTAGATTTTCAAATAAGACTAGACCAAGGTGAGGGCTATGATATTAGTAAAATAACAAATATAATTGATAGGAAAACATGTACAACAGGCATAAAACATGAATGTATTTGAAAATCTATGATTAATTGTTACTATTGTAATGCTAGGAGTATTAAAAATAAAATTGAGTTCAAAGCAGTTGTGGAAACTGAGAAGTTTTAATATTATGGGTATCACTGAGAGTTGGTTGGATTTGAACAATTTTAATGAGAGAAATTATTTTGAAATATGAGTATTGAAAAAAGAGAGGAGTAGCTTTATATGTGAGGAATGAATTACATCCTGTTGAGTTAAAGCATATTAAAGAAATAAGCACTAAGGTTGAGTCAGTTTGGGTTAGTGTTAGTGGATAAAAAGAAAAAAGTCTTGTAATTGGGATTTATTATAGACCACCATGATAGACAGAGTTGTGGTTGGTGAGAATTTAAGTACAAGCGATCACTGGGATTTTACTACATGTAGAATTGAAGAAGAATAGTACCCTGTTTCCAAGTTTCAGGAAAGCCAATTTTGAAGGAATTGGACATGATCTGGCTTTTGTAGATTGGACTAAAGAGTTGGGAGGGGGTTCTTGAACAGATGTGGGAAGCATTTAGGGAAAAATTGCTATGTATACAGAACATACATATTCCCTACAGAAAAAAAGGGCAACAGAGTGGAATAAACCAGTATGGTTTAGTAAAGGTATAAAAGATCATATTAAGGATAAACATAATAAATTCATGAAATTTAAACTTACTGGAAATAATAAGAACTTGGGGGACTATAGGAAATCATGATAGCTGGTTAAAAACGAAGTTAAAAGGGCAAAAAATGAATATGAAAGAAGGTTGGCTGACAGAGATAAAATCAAACAATTAGGAATTATTTAGGTGTATAATGGGTAAGCAAAATGTTAGGATGGGGATTGGGCCTCTTAAAAATGATAGCGGGGAGTTGATCTCAGATTATGAGATGGTAATCTTATTAAATTATATGTGTTCTTTAGTTTTTATGAAGGAAGATACAAATATTATGCCTCAACCACAGCATTTAATGTATGGGTAAAAATATTGATGTGAGAGATATAATTTTAAGTTCTGCAATTATAAGAGAAAATTTGGGAAATCTAAAAATTGATAAATCCCCTGGACCAGACAAATTTTATCCTAGAGTTTTAAAGGAACTTAAAGATTATACTTGTGAGCTGCTAGGTAATATTTTTCTATAAGTCATTGAATAGTGGAGGAGTATTAGAAGATTGGAAGTTGGTTAATGTTAGTCCACTATTTAAAGGAGGTGATAAACCTTGTCCAGGCAATTATAGGCCAGTTAGTCTTATATCAGTAGTTGGAAAGGTTTTGGAGAGTGTGAT
>NW_013671359.1:19954-25836 GCF_000517525.1 Limulus polyphemus | reverse complement strand
CTAAACTTGTTTTCTCTGGAGAGAAGGGTCAGAGGGGGTTAGATTGTGGTGTTTAAGATTATTAAGGGAATTGATAATATAGATCCATCAAATTTTTTTGTGTTTAGCTGTGAAAACAATAGGACAAGGGGTCATAAATTCAAATTTTAGCAGTGTAGGAGTTGTCTTTAGTTTAGACAGTATTACTTTTCAAACAGGGTGGTTGGCGTTTGAAATGAGCTGCTTTTATGGATGGTGGAGGCAGAAAATTCAACTGAGTTCAAGAAAAGATTGGATGAATAGATGAGTAGTAAGGGGTGGTTATAGTTGGGAGCTGGAAGGGACATTCTTGATGGGCTAATAAGCTCCTTTTTGTTGCTTTAAAATTTTATGAAATTTATGAAATTAAGTTTTTCAACTTTTCTCTTGTGACTTTCACTTTTTGGACTTTTCCTCTTCAAAGTATATCTTATAGCTTTATCACGCATTTCCAACAAAGGTAAGCATTTCTGTAGTTATATTTACATTCAGGATTCCCCCATAATGTCTAGTGTGATCAATTATGACTCTTCTAGCATTAAAGGACATGTATTGTTAGTTTTCTACAATAGCTTCTTTATAGAAAAGCCCCTTTTGACACTGGCCTGTTGATAAGATAAGAAAAGGACAGTTTCGCAAACTCTCCAAAGTTTCTGGAATTGCTTTTCATCTGACATGAGATGGAAATATAGAATATCTAGTCTGTCCAGCTCTCTCTCAAACATTCAAACTCTTTAATCAGGCAACTGTAGGGATGTCATGAGAACATCTTTGTACTGCCCGAGAATAACAGTCTTAGGTTATTTTGGAACCCTTTTTAAAATATTATATAACAAAAGTAGGGAAGATTGCTCTCTGCTACTTTATCATTAACCTATTTGTGGGTTTCCTGGAAACTCCTGTGGTATATGCTTGTTGTGCATTTTGGTAAATATCAATTTATGAATCAGAGCTTGTTATGCAGGGATGTCATGAGAACTTTGTACTACCTGAGAATAGTGTCTTTGCAGTCCTCTTCTTCTACTCTGCCTGTATTTACCAGACTCTTTAGACAAGATCAAAATATAAGAACACTGGATGATGTATTTAACAACATCACTTCCAGGTTCAAGCAACTCATGTTCTTTACCAAGCTATATGTTAAAATGGAGTTAACAACCTTGAGGAGCATTTTTACTATGTTATAAAGTAGATCCAGATCTAGTTAACACATTGGGCCTAGGTACTAACATTAGACATGTTAGATTCTAATGTTATTCATATTAATGTCTGATTTCTATGAATAATTGAAGATCTAGCTTATGTATACATGCTTAGTAGCCCTATAGAATATAATATATTATAGGAAATTGTAACCTTCTAATACAAATATTAGTAGTTTTATTATGTTATAGTTATGTTATATCTAAACTTGTAATGTTTAAAAAGTATTTATAAAAAACAGCTACTTACCCTGTTAAATCATGATATCAACACATCAGTTAAATATGGTGGTCATGTTCCTGGACCTACACAGCATGTCAGATGATAAAGTGCACATGCACACATGGCAAAACAGTCTATTTGATCGATAATTGATGTTTTCAAAGTTTTAACTTATCTTTAAAGTTCATTAAAATTTTTGGGTCAGCACGTTGTATACATTTCAAAACTTTTTTCAAAACCTTTCTGAATTTTACATAATATTTCCAGGCCTGGAAATGACATTAAAAAATTTAAATAATTTTCAAGAATTTCCAGGCTTGAGGGAATTCTGATTAAGTAGCAATATAGGGTTATTTCAGAACTCTTTTTATAAAAAGAATATCACAAAAGTAGAGAAGAGTTCTTTACTGCTTTAACACTGTGTGAAACAGCAGTCTAGGAGTACTTTTAAAAGTAGAATATAACTAAAATAGGGAGGAGTGCTCTTTACTATTTTATATTTTTAAAGCTATTGTCTATTTCACCTACACAAAGAATTTCATACTTTATTTCAACTGATTTATACTAAAACTTGTTTCTGTTCTGCCTGGATATTATTGTTTGAAAACATTCTATTTATGTTACAACCTAATTTCAAGTGTTTTTTTTTTCAAGATATGTTTGTTACTGAAGGAAGAAATTCATTTAAAGTTAAAACTGTAACGCATGAACCCAAATAACTGTAACAGTAACATAATGATGAATCTTATGAAAAAACAAACAGTGTTGTTTTATTGTTTAAAAGTAATTGTCTGAAGTCTTCATCTATTTATCTTCTTTAAAGCTGAGAAAAATATTTAATATTTTGGGATATTATTTACACATAATTTTTGTTTATGCACTTTGGTAAGTGAAAGTTTAACATGCAGTTGTTTATATTTAGGGCTTCAGAATGAAAGGTGTTTTAATGATAACTCAAGTTTAATGCCATTACGTATCCTACAAATCTACCTTCTTAGATAAATCTAACTCTCTTTTAAAAACTCTTCAACCACTGGAACATTTCTACACCTGATTCATACTGTTTGAGAAGGTGATAGGAAGAAGTAATAAGCCTAAAAGATGTCATAAGGATGGTAGGAATAGGTATAAAAACTAACCGAGAGCTTGCATACAAACCATTGGACAGCCAATATGAGTAATAAGGTAGGAGCACTTTTAAACTGTACCATGTGTGTTCATCTTCTCAACCATCAGTCTCTATGGGTCAAACCCAGCTGTGCTAGAAGGGCACATATGAAAGGTATCTATGCGCAGCTCCTCAGCTGTCAGACACAAAAGGCCACATCAGTCATAGTGGGGAAGACACTGCAGTGGACACAATTAATAGGGATACTTATGAAACCATCACTCAACCATCAGACTCTACAGGCCTTTTGCCAGTTGGTGGGGTCATGTCCTTGCAGGAGTAGATAAAGTAGAAACAGAGAGTAAATGAGCTATGTTTCCAAAATCCACTTGGAGGTTGTGATGTATCTAAGTAAGGTTGGGGTGGTCTACACAAGGCTCTGAATACACCCCTGCCCCACTTCTCAGTGTAGAGGGACCCTTTGTTTTAGCACTAGCTGTTAGGTTCCAATTGGTGAGGATTATCCATGGTTCATCATGTCTTTGGGGTGGCTGGGAGATGGTAAGTGGCAAGAATCTCCTGTGCTCCATTCAAGGGGGGTGAGAGAATTTGTATAGGGGAGATCCAGTGCAATGAGTAAGTGCCAAACCCTATTTTTATAAACCAGCAACCACTAGCCAGAGAAGCAAGCAGATGCACAACTCTGGTACTGGTTTTTTTCCATGATAGTTCAAGGAATGGGAACAGTATGGAAAAAAGTTTATAAATGCCATGAGTATAACTCCAGTGGTCTTTCAGAACACCCCATCTCATAGTGGGCACTGATTGGGCCAGGGCAGATGGTCTGAGCACTTTCTGTTATCCTGGTCCCATGGTAAATTTTAAGTAAGTATACTTGTGAGGCAACACTAGCTGTCTAATGGGATCCAAATGTCTAAGAAAAGTGAGGAAGGAATAAATTAATACCCTCTACCATTACAGGTGCAGGGTCAATTGAAGAATGGCTGTTGGTAGAAGCATGTGTGCTACAGGAGATGAGACAACCAGGTGGTGGAGATAGTTTATTGTGAGATGAATGTGCAATAGTCCACATGTCAGCTAGGAGAAAAGAGTGAGACAAATTGGTAAGAGAAAAACTGAAAATAGGAAACTTGAGAGAGCATAAAAACATCTGCCTTCAGTGGGTAATATATGAGACTTATGAGCTGGCAGATCCTACTTGAAATAAGGTAAGGATTGTTTTTGTTTGTTTTTGAATTTCGCGCGAAGTTATACATGGGCTATCTGTGCTAGCCATCCCTAATTTAGCAGTGCAAGACTAGAGAGAAGGCAGCTAGTCATCACCATCCATCGCCAACTCTTTGGCTACTCATTTACCAACAAACAGAGGGATTGACCGTCACATCATAACGCCCCCACGGTTGAAAGGGCGAGCATGTTAGGTGGGACGGGGATTCGAACCCGCGACCCTCAGATTGCGAGTCAAGCTCCCTAACCACCTGGCCATCTGGGCTTAAGGTAAAGAAAGAAGTCCCAGGTATGAAAGAATAGTATGGTGAACCACAAGGAGTAAGAGTGTGATAAAACACTGAGTGGCTCAGACAGGACAAGAGCATTCATCCAGATCAAAATAAACACCAAAAACAGAAATAAAAGGAAAGGATGTGGTAGAAAAGGAGTGATCACCATCCCCAGCCATGGAATACAAAGGAAGGAAAGACTGCCCAGGATGAAGAAGGGAGTTGTGGTAATGAGAATGTGGGAGGAAATAAGAGCAAAGATATGTGAACAATGGCAACAGGAAGAAGATTGTGTCTAGGGAGAGCAGAGACATCTGCTAGAGGTTGAATAGGTACCCTGGGAAAAGCATGGAGAACCACAATGATAAACCATTAGACAATAAGTAGGAAGGGAACAGTGGATAAGAAAGAAATGAATAAGGTAGAAAGAGCCAGAGAAGAAATTATTATGTGATGTTGGAATAAGCAGAAGGTGGAGGAAAGGCCACCTGAAACTCAAGACAGAAGAGACATACAGTTCATGGAAAATCTGTTCCATGAAAGAGGAATACATTATAATACAATGAAGTCAAGAGAAATGGGGACAATGAGACCAAGGTGAGAAGTATGTTCTATACAATTGTACACAGAAGTGGTAGAAAAGTGACAGGAGTGGAATAAAGGAACAGTGACATGACCAGGGAGGTGGACCAGACAAATCCACACATAAAAAAGAAGGGGTTTTCATATCTCTAGGAAAGAGTAATGTGTGAGGATGAAGCAAAAAGGTTGGAAAATCAGGAAAGAGAAGTTAGGGCTGAGACAAAGGGAAATGGAGCAACAGAAACAAAGTTGGAATCACTTGTGAAGGGTCACCAAAGAGACCCACAATTCCTTGCTTTGTTTATGTGTGTCCTGATATAGAAAGAGGAACTGAGGGAGGAGATAGAAAGGAGGATCTGCATAATTGGAAAAAAAGGGACCAGTCCAGACTGAGAAGCACAGACAGCCAGAGCTGAGGAATGAGGCACAGGAAACCAGAATAGAAGAAGGTTAGCAATGAGGGGTGTTGAAAGCTAACAAAAGGATGAGGAACAAGGTGACAGAAGACAAGTAGGTGAGGAAATAAACCATGGGTAGGATGCAGTCATGATGAAAAGACAGCCCACAATGATGTGCATTGTCCCTAAAGCAGGACAGGTTACGAAACTCACTCAAATGGAATAGGCCCAAAACTATGTTTGAACATGCTTGGGTCCCCTTTTTGCACCACATGTACTATAGGTCCTGCACCATTCTTCATGGGACATGCTTCAATGAAGTTATATCAAGTTGGTGAACCAATGGAAAGAGTAGCCATTGACATTGCTGGTCCTTTGCCCCAAACTCATGCTGGAAACAAGTACATTTGTCGGGTGATGGATTATTTTACCAAGTGGCCTGAAGCATATGCAATTCCAGATCAGGAAGCTACAACTGTAGCTTCGGCTATTAGTGACTTCTTCTTCAGATTTGGTATGCCATATGAACTGCATTCAGATCAAGGCCGTAACTTCGAATCAGCTGTGTCCCAGGAATGCTGCAAGTTGTTTGGCATCCGAAAGACCAGGACAACACCATTGCACCCACAGTCTGATGGGATGGTAGAAAAGTACAATTGGACAATGGGACAGGAATTGGCAAAGTTTTTTAACAGTCGCCAAGATGACTGGAATGTCTTACTCCCTCCATTGTTGATGGCCTATAGAACAGTAGAGCATGAAGCTACTGGATACACTACAGCCAAGCTGACATTTGGTCGGGAACTTCGGTTGCCAGTGGACCTGATAACA
>NW_013671359.1:17536-19063 GCF_000517525.1 Limulus polyphemus | reverse complement strand
TGTCACTGCTGTAATCTTTCTTCTTGTTTCTTTTCTTTTTCCTCCAACAACTGCTGTAATCTCTCTTGTTTATTTTGCTGTTCCAGTTGCCACTGTTGCAGGTTTTCATGCAACTGCTGTTGTCTCTCTTCTTGTTTATTTTCTTTCTCCTCCAACAACTACTGTAATCTCTCTTGTTTATTTTGCTGTTCGATCTGCCATTGTTGTAGGTTTTCTTGCCATTGCTGTAATCTTTCTTCTTGTTTCTTTTCTTTTTCCTCCAACAACTGCTGTAATCTCTCTTGTTTATTTTGCTGTTCCAGCTGCCACTGTTGCAGGTTTTCCTGCAACTGCTGTTGTCTCTCTTCTTGTTTCTTTTCTTTTTCCTCTAACAACTGCTGTAATCTCTCTTCTTGTTTAATTTCTCGTTCTTCTTGTTTCTTTTCTCGTTCTTCTTGTTTCTTTTGCTGTTCTTGTATTGCTGCCATCAAGTCTGCTAAGTTGTAGTTTGATTTTCCGCCTCTCGTTTCCATTTTTTTTTTGTTCCACTTCTGACACCAATTTGTTACGTCTCCGTTTATTAATTAACTTTCCGTAACTTCGTTCCGACGAAACTTTAGCGTCACAAGTCCTTACTTAATAAAACTGGTTTATTCTTTCTAAATATAACTTTACCGATACAGTCAACTTCAACAGTTGCGCTATAACAAACTATAATTCATGTATTACGAGCTAGACTTCAACAATAGTCTCTCCCTGACTGCAGTTCAATTACTCATTACCTACACACACATTATTGTCCCGTCACGTTGTCACCCTCTTTTATATACCAGACTACCCTATATCTAGTAAATGCTAGAGCATTCGCCAAGGTACAGGATAGTTCTAGAAACGTGGCGTCACACTAGTCATGTGACCTGGCTGACGCAACATTAGTATATAAGCCTTGCAAAGAAAGCCAGCATGGTATATAGATAATTGAGTCAAACGAATGGGAGTGACTATGGAAATTCTGTGTATTACAAAGTTGTATTGAGAAAGAATAAAATAGTTTTAATTAAGAAAGGACTTAACTATGCACTACCGGCACTTGTGTCTAAAATAAAGAATCATGTCATATAAAAACCCACAAAACATCAGCATTTTATACATATGTTTATAGAGCTATAAAAATTTGTTCAAGACAGGAAGATTTAAATAACGAATTGTTATTAATTAAGTATATAGCTAATGATAGAGGATTTAATCCAAATATAGTAGACAAAGCATTTGAGAAGTTTAACAAAAATGCAAATTCAGTTAAAATACCACATTAAAATCTGCTTATGAAAAAAAAAACAAAAAAGAAACTAAGTTTACCTTACATTCCAGGTTTAACAAATCAATTATATAAAGTATTCAAAAAGTATCAGAATTTTTACGTTATCTTCAAACCAATAAATAAGATAAAAGATATGATAGGGAATGCTAAAGACAATAGAATTAACAGAGAAGACAGGTATATACAAGACAGAATGTGAATGTGGTAGTGTTTATATTGGTCAAACT
>NW_013671359.1:0-16667 GCF_000517525.1 Limulus polyphemus | reverse complement strand
CAAGTATTAAATAGAGAAGAAGGACCAGCAATTCAATACGTTGATATATGGCGAGATATATTATAACTTTTTTTTTATATTAACGGAAACATGTAAATAACAATGAAGTAATGCGACAAGGGGGGAAGTATAAAATAGTATTGTAAGTTACTCCTGAGGATTCGAAACATATACTTGTAGAGAGATATTTTAAAGTGGAAGCCATATGGCTTCAATAGTTTTTTTAATAAAGTTGTTTTTAATTATTTATTATAATTAAAAAAAAATTAAGGACTTGCATCGCTGAAGTTCCTCTGAAAGAATTAATACCGGAAATTAACAAACGAGCAGATACATAACAATATTTTTGAAGATGGAACCTTTTCAACTTGTGGATTAGTACATAATTAACTAGCTAACATATATACATTTACTGTGAAGTTTGAAAGAAGTTTTTCCAATTAGGTCATCTTTCCAAGAAGACAACTTGAGTACTAAAGAGGAACAACAATGTCACTGGACATAATGCTACCTATACAGAACCTGCTGGGAGGAAGAAAAACTAAAATATTCCTACCTGTATACAGTAGCTAGATTTCTTAAGGGAAAAAATTACATAAGAACATGTTTAGAGAACTGCCAGAAGAGATAGACGATATCCACCAGAGAAGGACACATCTAGATGGAGTAGGTAATGAGCAACAAAGGTATGGGAAACAGTCCACATTTCAGCCTGGATTATTTCCTGCAGAGGAGGACGTAAGTGAGCTCCTAAATACATGGTGATATGTTGAATTTGATTAGACGAGACACAATAGAGATGACTCTCTTCCAACAAGAGGGAAAAATAAAGCCAACCTAAGAAGCTGACAAACCCAACCTGTAAAGGTGATGGGTAGAGGTTATGTGACACAGAAGTGATCCAGGGAATAAACAAATGGGAATAAGAACCACAAGCCAGGAGGAGAAGGAAATATGTCTTGAGGGAAAGATGATACAGGGAACATGAAACCAAAGGCTCAAAGGGAGATTGAGAAAGGGCAAAAAAGACAACACTGAGATCATAATCAGGCACAGGAAAGGCACGGTTGGTGACAAAGAATACATGAAAGGATTGGAACAGGAGGGAAAGAATGGGAGAAGATTAGACTCAGTGGAATATGGTAAAACAAAATGTGTTCAACAAAGCTGCTCTCTAACCAGGAACTGTCGAAACCAAAAGATCCTGATCAAACAGCCATGTGAAGAACCAGGAAAGGTGAGGAATGAAGGGACAGTAGGAGCAGAAATAATGTTAGAAAAACCAATGGCAAAAGTAGTCCAATGTTGTTGGTAAACTGACAATATGGAAGGTTGGACTGTGGGAGAAAGATTCGAAGCAGCATGCAGTGTCAGACCCTGTCTTTTTTGCAAGAGACCTGACAAAAGCCATGCATGAAATTAGAGGGTAGGAAGGACAAGATGGAAGATGTCAAAATGAGGTTGACAAAGGAGAGAAGGAGACAGAGAGGGCAGAGATGATGACAGTTGTAGGGACCTCAGGAGAGGGAACCAAGACAGAGCCAGCCAAAATGAAGCCACCAAGAGAACTCAACACAGAGTGGTGTGGATGAGGGAGATTACTTTGGGGACAAGATGCATATGTGGGAAGGCATAAATGTAAAGGCTCTGCCATTTTTGACTGAAGGCATCTACTCCTTAATCCTGAAAATGAATAACCAGAGACCAGAAAGACAGCAGTTTGTTGTTCAGGTGGGTGGCAAATGCATCTATGTGCAGGGTTCCCAGATGAGTGTGTAACCACTGGTAAACTTGAGGATCTAGGGACCATTCTGTGGGAATGACCTTGTGCAGATGCAGCAATCAAACAACAACAAGGTTCAAAGCACTGAGAATATGGCAAACCAAGAGCTGTATCTGGTGCTTTAGAGTCCAAAAACAAATGGACCTTAATTTGGTACCACCCTGGTTGGTGATGTATGAGACCACTGTTGAGTTGTTAGAATGCACCATAACCACCTTTCCCCTCAGAAGATGGAGGAAATGAGACATATCTCAATGAACAGCTATGAGCTCCAAACCTTTGACAGGAAGCCAGATTTGGCCAATGACTAAAAAACTGGAGATCTTGTGGGTATCAAGAGATGCACCTCAACCCACAAGAGAAGCATCAGTAAAAAGATGCAGGTCTGGATGAAAGGTGGAAGAGGAACACCAGCCACAGTACTGTCTCTGTCCAATCATCAAGCAAGGTTAGTCCAAAGGGAGGACAAGGGATCGAGTTGAAGGTCCATTGATCATGGAACCCCCACTAGAGTGAATGCATGCGAGCACAACCGAGGGGGAAAGAAAGCTTCCAAGGAAGTCCACATCCCCAAAAGAGGTAGAACCTCTCAAGCTGGAAGAGAATTGAAAAATAAAACTTCCAATTGAACTAGATATTGTGTAGGGGAAAGAATGGGCTTCTCCACTTTAATAAACCAATTCACAAGAGCTCCCTCCTCCAGAAACAAATGGGTATGGTCAGAAAATGCAGAACAGGAAGGAGTCAGAAGAAGCCAGTCATCTATATAATGATGAGACCACAGTCCCAACAAATGTTGATGTCAAAACACGACGAGTCAAGGCAAGTTTAAATGGAAGAGTCTGGAATTAGAAAACACACCCCTCATGGACAAATAAAAAAGACCAGCATCAGAATGGAGAGATGGGAACATGATGGTATACATCCACTACACCAAACTTGATCATCCAAAGACCTGGAGTGGAAACTCAACAAATGGATAGAAACAAGCTGGATTCAGAAATTGATTTAGATGGAGAAGATGACGATGAATCTCCAATCCCCAGTTTTCTTGAGGGCAAATAAATAGTGCGAGTAAAAAATCAATTGAACAAGAAACACCAGTTCAATAGCTTCCTTGAGAAGAAGGTCTCTCACTGCCTTGGGTAGATGACTGCTTTAGGCAAGATCCATTGGAGGAAGGAAAAGAACTGGATACAAGGAAAGAGGATGAATGCAATTGAAGAGAGAGACCCTCCAATAACTCGGTAGTGAAGGTCAACCAAGTGTCAATAAAGCAGTGCAACCTGGTCCCCACTGTGTAGTCATCTATACTGTTGTCGACATTCTTGACAGGCACGAGTAAAACAAGGATAAGGATGAGAACATTGAGATGTGAGTAAAGGATGAGCCATGGAAGTGAAAGGATAGAAAACAGGAATGGGGAAAGGAAGGTTGTAATAAATGATTAGCAAGGGATGATACTGAAGTATGCAACCTGGCCACATAAATACAGGACTCCAAAGAATCATGATGGCCCCCAAAAACGGAACCACCCTTAAGTCTTTGGGGGGAAAAGGAGGGAGATGAATCCATGCAAGCAGTGCATCTCTCCCTGACAAGTTCCATGTACAAAGCAGCCAAAGCATACAAAGTATGGGAAGGGCCAATGAAGAGAGCCTCACCAAAGTCGATCACAGAAGGGTTCTGAGGTCCTCCAAAAATCGTCGAGAGAATGATGAAAGGCTTTGAACAAAAGGTGCAAAGAAGAGAGGTAATGCAACATGTTCATAAGTGTAAGACGAATTCTCGAAAATAGTGACTGTGAAAATGATAAGGAAGTCTCAGGATTAGAACCCCAGATGGGAAACAGCAGATCTAATTGTTGGGAATCCAAAGGAAGAATTAAAGAGAAATGAAATGCTAAAGTGTGTTAGTCAGAAACTCGAGTGGATCAAGGCATACTAACCTCCGAAACTTAACTGTGATAAAATCTGCTGTGCATGAATCTCAATGTCAGGTGATGGAAAAACACTAAATAGTCCAAGTTTGGGGTCTCACACAAAAAAGATAGAGAGGTATCATAGGAAACTGGCAAAACATTCAAAATGTGACAAATCTGTGTAATTAATTGGAGCAAACAAATAGTAAATCGAGCCTCCTTGAAAGGTGCGGGACGTGGCCTATACGGCAAAAGAAGGATCAGGAAAAAGACTATCTAAATCATCCTCATCCTGAAAATTCTCATGAGCTTGAAGAAGTGCTGGCCATTTTTACAAAGAAGGCCCAGCTCGCATGTAACTCCCTATGAATGACAGCTTGCATCTCCTTGGCAGACAACGTCGATCGTGAGGCCTGGGCAACAGGAGTTTGTGTGTACCAAGTAACTTCAGGAGCCATGGTGGTAATCATGGTGAATCATAAATTCATAATTTGCAATAGTTTATGTAAATATGGGGTAATTAAAGTCAGTAACACACCATAATGCAAGAATTAGCAAAGCAAACTTATTCCAAAAAAAACAAACAAATCTGAAGAAGGTCCAAAATAAAGGTGGAAAAATTATTGTTGTTTGAAGTTAAGCACAAAGCTACACAATGGGCTATCTGTGCTCTGCTCACCCTGGATATCGAAACCTAGTTTCTAGCACTCTAAGCCTGCAGACATATCACTGTGGGGCAAAATTTCCTGAAAACTGAAAGTAAGGGAGAAACATATCTATCTCATATTGTGCCAATTGAGAAAGTGAGGTTTATGTAAAGTAGTACAGAGGGAGCCAGTTGGTGGAGGTTTTCACATAATCTGTGTATGCTAAAAGAGCAGTTCAAACTTATGGGGTATAAAGGCTAGTGCATCATATGAGAAAATTTCTTTAGAATCGACTAGAAGGCAGTGGGAGATCAAAAAGCTATTGTGTGAAAGGAGGTATGTATTTTGATCAAATCGTTCAGTTTTATTTGAATTTTGAAGGAAAAACTTAAAATCTCTGCAAACATATATCTATTATACCATTATTAGCCTAAATAAAAAACTATGACAAGTTATTCACAAAGCTTGTAACTTATATTAGAATACTGAGACTAGTAGTTTCAATGTAAAAAGGCTTTATACAAAAGAGGACTAGAAGGTGAATGTCCAACAAATGTTAATATCAGTTAATACCAAACTCATACCTTTCTGAAATACACTGAAAAATTGAGTTTTCTGACACTGATTACAGGTCAATGGGAAAATTTACATTTTACCAGGAGAGAGTGCTGTTATGTATAAAAACATTTTTAGATATGCAAATAAGATGATTATAAAAATTCATTTTAACATGTTTGACCACTCTATGAGAATTTCATGTAGGTTATAATACGAATTTGTTTGGATATTTTTACTCTTTATAGATTTCTGATCAACACAATGGATCCTAGAACAGGAAAAAAAAAAATCCAGAACTTTATCATTTACTGTAATGTGAAATCCACAGTTTTGAGAGCTTACACTAATTTTAACAGAAATATTGTCTTCACACAGTACTTCATAGCATCTACACATCTAGCAATACAATGGAGTCAGAGGTCAAGAAACGTATATGAACATCATGAAGCAAAACAATGCAGTATTGTAAATATGGCAAATTTGGAATATTTTAAGAAGTGTTTTCTTGTATATGGCTTTGTTTTATTCTTGTTAGATGTTCTACGTCGCATGAAATGAATTTCATGTAAAGATATTTTTAGGATCATAAAGGTCAGTCTGAAAGACCACTCACTTGTGTTTTCTTTTATTTATTGACTTTTATACTGTGTATTTTTTTATTTCTATCTTTAAGTGTAATAATAATAATAAATTGTTTTTTAATATCTTTTCCATAAAGGAGGTCAATAGGTAGATGTTTATTTTACTTAATATAATAAAAACTTTAAAAACAAATAACAAAAACAAGAGTGACCAGGACTACTGCAGTAATAACAAATGGCCCTTCAGCGATCTTCATGACCCCAAGTTATCCCTAGATAAAATGAAATTTGTTTCAGGCATTAAACAATACATAACAAAAATAATACAAAGCCATATGCATGAAAACACTTCTTAGATAGCCCAAATTCTCCTCTTAAATCCACAGCACTATATAATTTTATCTCATTATGCTCCAATTTTAATCCCTCCATAACTTATATTGCTTAGATATTTTAATATGCTTAGAAGTACTGTATTAAAATGTTTTTTTCTGCTAAAAACTAGTTTAAACATTCAAAACTGTGGATTTGGCATTATGGTCGATCATAAGGAAAATCTTTCTTTCATTTTTCTTCAGCAGTAGATTCCATTTATTTTAAAAAGTCAAAATATTCAAATAGAATCATTATCTACATGAAGTTCTCTTATATTTAGTGATCAAACATGTTAAAATGACTTTCTATAATCATCTTTTTTTGCATCCTCAAAAATATTTTTCATACTAACTTACACTGGTGTCAACATATTCAATTTTTTCTAAGTACTTCAATGAAATACTACTTGAACACACCCTAATATTGACTTTTGATCACTAAATTTTGCCAGTCATCCTTTGTAGCTAAAATAATGATTTTGTGGCTGTCAGCTTCTATTAAAACTATGTAAATATGTAATTCAAAATAAAGCTTGCAGCTAACATTACTGTACTGAGAGCAGCAGCCTTATTGATGTAAATTGTGGCTATAAGCTATTTAGAAACTTTGTAGACATGAAAATGAAACAGTATAATTAATGATATCTTAAAGTGATGCGTAGCACTGGTATGTTGTTTATGAATTACATAAAAACTGAATTCAAAATACTTAAATTTGCATATGTTAGTTTCATAAAATGTCTATATTGCAAGTTGTGTGTCTAGTGTTTTGATATGTGACTTTGTTTCCAGTAAACAAGTACTTGAAAACTACCAAAAAAGCATTAGTTCTGTATCTGTACTGTTTACAACAAATGCAAACATTATATACTGATTTCAAACACTGCATTAATTTGAGTTGCTTTATATAATCAGTCAATACCTATCTTCACTATTGCTAATGATCAATATTTAAATGTGTCGGCATTTGAAAGAGTATGTTAGTGGATCAAAGAATAGCAATATAATTTGAACCAAAATTTGTCAATACTTCATGCAAAAATTTTTTAATAGTGTTGATCACTGCCAGGTAACTAAGTTGTGGTGTAGAGTATAGTGTAGTATCAGTGTATGTGTTTCTGACATGTAAAATGTTTCTTGCAGTTGGAAAAGCAGTATTCTGCTTATTGTAGAGGGTTTATCTTCTATAAAGTACTGCATAAATAATGAAAAGAATAAGCTCATACTGTAGGTATAATGTTTTGATTTGAATCTGCTCTAAGTTTACTCAAAGATAATGGCCAGTAAAATGATGACCATTCAGAATGAGCAGAAACATTCAATTTTTAGGCATGTTGGAGAACAACAGACAATTAAAAAGAAGGATTAAATAACAAGTAAAATTAGACATGCATATTTCACGTCAACACATCCCTCAAATTAATTCTGTATGATGTATATCATGGTGGCAAATATGTTTTTCACTTCTTATAAATTTCACTTTTTAGTCATTTTCAATAGATAATAATAGCATCTCAATTTATCTGGCAAATAAAGTTCAAGTTTTAATAGATCAAAAGGTGACAATGTTATGAGGTTAAATTTCTAACACTGCACATTATCTTCTAAAGTGTAAGGCAATGTTGTATACAAAGTATACATTATGTTACATACAAAGTCAAACTCTAAAAAAACAGTAAATATATGTTGCACAACTATAGTTGGTGGTTATGAAAAATGTTTTAATCCCGGCATTTTGGAAAGTTAGTTTTATTATAATTTTGATCTTACCTAATTATTTAAATGTGTACAGGATAATAGTAAATTACTGAAGAAAAGTAAATGTTCATTATTTATTCAAACCATTATTTAAAAGGTCAAGAAGACCAAGTACCTGTAAAACTGTCTGGCCATGGACAAGAGGTGATTGTGTTTGATCAATAACTGTTCATTATTTTGTGCTCCATTTCTAACATTTGTGATAAGAAAACTACTGTACACTGTGGCAACTGCTTTATTCAGAAAGCCTATATCTTTTACACTTTGAATATAGATTATTCAGAAAGTTTTTATATCTCACATCAGATATTTGGAATACATGAGGCAGCTTGGGTGTAAGCTTATAACTTTCATCAGATATTGGACTACATGAAGCAGTATTACTGAGAATTCTGACAATAATATAATCACAGCATTTGATTTATCTTATAACATTACCATAATAGATACCTATTTAACATAAAAAAAAATCTGATAACACAACATTATTTTTATTTTATAATAATATTGTACTGATATCGGTTTCTAATAATATAAAAGTAGATTTACATTCTAATAGTACTAAAACACTAATACTATTTTCTACAGTTCTCTATAACTTGTTTTTCAGGTTATAAAATGTAATTTTTAACACAAATAAATATAAAATTTGTTAAAGTGTAAACTGGTCATGTGTTCTGGAATTGCAACAGTCGTTTCCTTGATATGGTCCATAAGGTGAGCATGTGTAGCTGGTCTTCACTACATACCATAAACCTGATGTGTCCCCACAGCCAAAAGCAGGGCAGCATTAAATCTGAGGAGCACATCTCACTTGTGTATGATTGCAAGTTGCATTGAAGATGCAGATTTTCTACAAATAAAATGAGGCAAATTTTATACTTGTACCATGGATAATTTGTAAGGCTATGTCAGTTACATTCACAGATTTGCCAAACTTCTTTTCTATGCAAACAGCCATTTAACTTTAGTGGGCAATTATTGTGGTTTATTTTAATTACTTGTAACGTGGTAAAGCTGGCTTACACTTTTCTACAATCTCTTTCTTCATCACCATTTTACTGTCATTTATCCTTTTTGACCAACGCTTTAGCCAACAGATTTAGCTTAACACTAATATTTATAGTTGCTGTATCAGTGCTCAAAAGTATGTATTTACACATGTATAATTAGCAATAAACAAATAATCATTATTTGTTTTTAAATGTCAATGTGATGACTTGGCTACAAATAACTGTATAAGTTGGTTAGATAATTACTATACTTTCATATATTTTGAGTGTCTCTAAATTCATTCATTAAGCCAGATAAGTAACAACTTTGAATATGTAAATATAATTATAAGTTGATTGTGTTTTAGACTTTTTTTAAGGGAATATTAACAATCAAACAAGACCAAGTCAGTTTTAAAGTCTGACTCCTTTTTAAAAGACATTAGAGTTGGGTTAACACACTGGAGAATACCTTTAGTATGTTTAACATACCAGGTGTTTCTTCCTTTTAGTTTAGAAAGGTGAAAATTTTTTGTTAATATAAATTTCAAAATTATTTACTCTCAGATGAATTTGGCATATGTGATGAATACATTGTATTCAGAAAACCAACTCTTGAATGTAATAATGTTATTCTGTACAAGTCACACACATTGTCAAAAGAGGTTCCACCTTAGATATTTCTGGACTTTCCAAAAGAAAGGTAGTGCTGGAGAATTCTATAGAATTGTGCTAATGTGATCTCTGATGATATAAAAACACAAATATAGTTAAAACCTATTAAATAATAGGTTGAACAATTGCCAAGTTTTTATATATTTTTATTCAAAGAAGGCTGACGTTTCAAGCTAGTGCTCTTCATCAGGTCATACAGTTTACAACTACTAGCTTGAAACATCATCCTTCTTTAAATAGAAATATATAAAAACTTGGCAATTGTTTAAACCCTATTATTTAATTTTGTTCTCTGATGATAGTCATATAGAGATTTAGAAATACCTAATCTAACCTTAATTAATCTAAAGAGATCTCTATTTTTACATTTTAGTTACTTTTATAATAATAAATAAAGAATTTAAAAAAACCAAGAAATAAAGTACTTACCTGAGTATTCTTTTTTTTTTACTGTCGATTATCGATGATACTGAACACTACTTTTTAGTATACTAAAGGTGAAAGTTCATTAAATAATTTTTATTTAATTAAGTAATGCATCAAAGAACATAGACTAATAACATGCAAAAAGCAGACAATTTCTTCTACCATCTGAAAAGTTCACATCTGTGGTCTAACCAAAAGCTCTTTATCACAAGCACCTCCCAGTGTCTCAGAGAAACCACAATGGGTACCAGTGAAATACAGGGCTTCGCATGGCAATCATGGCACTTGTATCAAAGCAACAGCATGTATCTCTCCATGGATGGCAGTTAGGACAGAAAGAAGAGTTTATGCATTGTACACACAATAATTTCATCGGTTTTGATGTAATACATTAAATTTTTAGAATTGAACTATTTCATAATTTTTATTGAACATTTATTTTTTATGTAAAGTTTGCTGTATGAACACATGTTGGCATACGAACAGTGATTTCACAGCTGGGGAATGACAATATCACCCATGTAGCATTGCTTTTAGTTCCTTCAAGTTTTAATGTGCTTGTGTAAGAAAACAGTCATATGGGGAAATGATCTAATGGACAGGAGATGGTGGGTGGAACCTGTAAAGTAGCTAGTCTGACTTTAGTTACTTGTGTAGGAAATTTCACTAGAAGTTTTATCCCTTTCTTTCCCCTTTGGAAGCTCTGTTATAAAAAACAGACAATGGTGGAAACCTCATGGCATGTGAGGTTAAACTTTATTACAGAATAGCTAAGAACAGTTAAAATATTAAGATTGTTTTTTGTTGTTAAGTACAAAACTACATAATGAGCTATCTTTGCTCTACCCTATGTGGATATTTAAACCTAATTTTCAGCATTATAAGCTCTCAGACTTACCAATGAGCCACAGGAAGGCAATATATTAAGTTGTTACGACAGTGGGGGTCACGTGATGAGTATTTTAGAAGATTCGCTAGTGTGTTGCGACAGCGGGAGTCAATTGACGCTGGTAGCACGTGTTGAGAGTCTTAGAAGTTTCTAGAACAGGCAGTATTATCGTATATAAGTGCGCTAGACAGTGAGAGAGAGACGGAGTCGAAGCAGTAGTGGAGACGAAGCAGAAGCAGAGAAGAAGCAGGCAAAGAGAAAGAAAACAGCGATTACGGTTGGCGGGAACCGAGTAAAGCAGACACAGAGATCGGAACTATAGTTGGCGGGGACGGACAACTAAGTCTAAGCGCGATAGAAAGTGAGTGAATTGTTGTGAACTATAGTGTGTGTAACTGTGAAAATTAAGTACATTACAATGTTGTATTGAGGAAGAATAAACAATTTTTATAAAGAAAGTACTTGTATCTTGTAAGAATTAACAAGCAAACATACAGAGACATAACAAAGTCTTACATATGTTTATATCTGAAAACAACCTTGGGGAAAAGCAAACTAATTTTAATCAGTCATTAAGTCTAAATGCTGAAGGGAAAATTCAATATATATTTTAACAGCACAGCCCCAGTTAGGTTACTAATAAGACTTGGTTTACTGTTGTATTGTAAAAAGTCCTCTTCCAAAAATAAAAAATCCTAACAAACATATGTTGAGGTTCATAAAATTGGGCAAGAGTGAAAAAAAAAAGCTAGACTAGACCCCACTATTGGACCAAGTAAGTATATTTATTAGTGGTAGTTTTTGTATATTTGTAGAGAAATTCTGCATATATTACTTCCTACATGCAATAAATAAAACATAACTTTCAAAATGTTAGTGTGGTATTAGCTTCTTAACACTCCCTCTATAGGCATCCTTTTCTGTGCATGTCACAAGGTTTTACTGAGTTACATTCAAAATTTAATTAAAGTACTTTATTATCATGGTGTAATAATAAACTTGGATAAAAACATAGTTAATAATCCAAAGTTCAATATTATAAAAGTTTTAAGTTCTTAATTTTATCAGGCAATATTTAAAAAATCGTCAGTTTCCCTTAGTATCAGAATAGTGACATTATCTTTGTAGGCATTCCCTCTTCTCCAATTTATTTACCACTTGTCCAAGAAGTTCAAAATTCAATGTAAATTACTCAATATAATGTTGTTATTACTCAGACAAAGCATAATTTTTATAGTCTTCATTATCATTTGGTTACAGAGCCATAAACTAGAAAATCATATCCCTCTTGCCATGCCCACATGGCTATAGAGACACAGCTTGCATGATTTAATACATGGTTACCAAAGTAATTTGCACTGGAGCTGGAGGCAATTTATTTCAAGGAATAAGTGTATCTGACACTGTGTAATGATAATTATGTATATGCAATATACAGGTATTAACCCTCTTGCTAAGGGTATCCTTTTTCACACATGTCATAAGATTTTAGTAAGTTACATTCAAAACTTTATTAAACTATTTTCATATCATGGTAAAGAAATAAACTTACCTTTAAAATGTAACTAATAATTCAAGTTTTAATATTATACAAGTTTTAAGTTCTTAATTTGATAAGACTATATTAACAAAAATCCTCAATTCCCCCTAGTACGAGAATTCTGACATTTGCTCTCCATAGGTATTACCTCTTTTCTAATCCATTTACCACTCCTCTAAAATGTACGAAATTTAACATAAATTAATTATTATAATGTTGTCATTGTTCAGGCAAACCATAATATTTATAGCTTTCAAACTTATTTGGTTACAGAGCTATAAAGCAGAAAATCTAAACTCTCTTGCCATGCCCACCTGTCACATATCCTCTCTTTCAGAAATTGCCAATAGTTTTTTTTGGTGGTTATGAGGTTGGTCAATTTGACCGACCTCGTATAGAGTTAGGGAAGAGAAAATAACAGATAAAATATAAAGGTTTACTGAAAAAAAAAACGTTCAAATATATTTTGGAGGTTTTAATTAATACTATATCATTTATAACCAATAGAAAGCCAACGATTTAATTTATCAAATGAAGTATTATGTGACATTGTTTTGAAATTTTTTAAAAGAAAAGCATTTTTTAATCTTAAGATGAAAATCACTGTGCACTCAGAGGAGTCAATACTTTAACTCCATATGATCATGGAGAAATGTTTAATAAAAATACTTCATTTAAAATTATATTTTTCGTCCACCAAAGACTCTTAATGATCACTGAAACCTTGCAAAATTTCGTGAAGATACATAAAACACATTACAAGTTATAGTATGTAATGTATAAAGGTCAGTGTGGGATCACGAACTTGGTTGATTCGGTCAAGCCCATAGTGAGAGAGTTAAAAATTAATAAATAATTCCAAAATGTCTAGACTAGAGTTGTTGCCATTTAATATGAAAACTAACTTTTTAAGGTTTGTAGACATACACAAATAAATTGCTAAAAACATTAAAATTCATTCTTTTTTTATGCTATCTATTATCATTCTTTTAAAATGGGAAATATATCTAAATTTGTCTATCCATTAATTTATATTTGTCTTTTGATATATAGAAATTAACTAATCATTCTTATTTCTCAATATTTTTCTCTGTTATTAAAGAACTTCTTGGCTACAAACTTTTTCAAATGCATCACTGTAACTTGAGCATCAGATGAACTTTTAATTCATCTCAAAGTTCATTGTTCTGAGATTCGAGAAGAATGTTCATTCATTCATCCAAGTGATGATTGTTTGTGTCTTCTACTCTGGAAGAAGGTGCTTGTATTGGGGATTCTTTTTCTCCAAGTGCAACTGAATATATTAATACTGAAATTAGCATCTTTTAATTTAAAGTAAGATTTATAAAATACATGTATGAAAAAAATTGTTGACTATCGCAATCTTCAATTTATGTATCACAAAATTATGCTCACATAATACAAGTATTTGAAATAAAGATCAATTCAATCATTTCCAATTATTTTCATTTACCTTTTTTCCTATGTTTACAAGTAAAAAAAAACTTTTCAAAAAAGGAAGTAAATGTAGGGATGGCTATCATAAATCCTTCAAAAACAATACAAACAAGATAATAGGGATGGCATTTGCATCATCCTTACATAATAGCACAGGCAAGAATTAACATATATCAATGTATATAACTATTCAATCAGAGTGGAGTTTAATTTATCCTATTTTTGTCTGTTAACATTCTACTACACTGTGTGCCTGTGACATTATGTAGGGATGATACAAATGGTATCCCTACTATCTTGTTTGCATTGTTTTTGAAGGATTTACATTAGCCATCCCCTACATATATTTCCTTTTTTGTAAAACTTTTTCTTTACTTGTTTGCTTGCTTTTTTTAATGCAATGTTTCAATAGATACAGGGAGGTTGTATTTATAAACAACTTTTAAATACAATGAGGTTCTAACTGTTATATTTATTGTTTATCTATAATTGGCTGGTAATTTCTGTTTCACCCTGTACTTAAGCTTTTTAAAGGAACAACAAATTTCTGTAAGAAAGCTATGTTTTTTTTAATTACTACTAGTTATTAATACTTATAAAAGCAGATACTACATTTGAAACTATGTCACCTCAGTGAAATTGGTTTACACCATTGTTTTGGTTTATGAGTTATCATGTAATAAAAGAGAAGCAGAAGAAAGAACAATAAAAATTCAAGCTTTTTGCCATGGTATTACAGACATTCCCAGAACTTATGACTCAGTCATTACACAGATATTGCTATAAAAGGAAACACTGTATAGTATTGTTGCGTCATAGAGATCACGTGATAATTCTCACGCTCTCTTGTTTCTAGAACTATCCCGTATCTTGGCGAATGGTCTAGTAATTACTAGAAATAGGGTACGCTGGTATATAAAAGAGGGGAATGTAATGTGTGTGTAGATAGTGAGTAATTGAACTGCAGTCACACGGTATTGTTGAAGTTAACGTTCGTTCGTTACAGTGTTGTTTTAGCGCGAGTATTGAGATTAAGTGTATCGGTAAAGTTATATTCGGAAAGAATAAACCAGTTTTATTAAGTAAAGACTTGTGTCGCTTAAGTTTCGTCGGAACGAAGTTACGGAAAAATTAATTAACACACGGAGACGTAACAAATTGGTGTCAGAGAGTGGGATAGGAAAAAAAAAGAGACGAAAAATTGAAACGTGTGTTGAAGTTTCCAGCATTGAGCTCTCTTGTGCCCAGGTTTATTACAGTGCCAGCAAAGTCCCTCAAACCTCTCTGAAAGCTGACCTTTCCTGGCCTTGAATCCAGCTGACTGTACCTACCTTGGTACCTCTGTGCTGGACTTAACGTAGGATTCAAATTCGAGAGCTCTGGCCATTGCATCCTGCATGGTAGGGGGTGTGCTTGCTTCACTTGTATCTTAAGTTGGGGACTGTCCAAGTCATCTACGAACTGATCCCTCAGCAACAACTTGAGGAGATCGGATGGTGCAGTTGGGTAGGCCTTGTGTGCCATGTTTTCCAAGTCCTGTGGCAGCTCTTGCAGGCTCTCCCCTTTAGCACGGACTCTCGTCCTGAACCTGGCCCTGTAGACTTCCGACTGATTTTGGGTTCCGTACCTGAGTTCTAGAGCCGCTACCAGTGCTTTATAGTTGTGCCTATCATCTGCTGACAACTGTCCAAGTATTTCCAGTGGTTGTCCCTTCGAGCTCGTTGCCAGATATACTGCTTTCTGCTCCTCTGTCCATCCGTTCATCTCTGCCAGTAGCTCAAACTGTGCTCTATATGCTTCCCATGGTGCTTTCCAATTTTATTCCTGTGGCTTCCTTCTTACTGAATCACTCCTAGTACTGACATTCATATCTGGGATGTGACTTCTAACAGGGCTGAAGATGTCTGCATCAGGGTTTAGCTGCAGGGTCTGGAAGGGGCTTGTCATTGTCTGGGGCTGGTTAAGTCGATGGTTAATGTATCCTCCTTGTATAAAAAACAATAAATCGTCCTTTAACGTATCTTATTCGCTTTTAAAATTACTAATGTTTTCCATTTGTACTTCTTGCCACTGTTGTTGACTTTCTTACTGTTTATTTTCTCGTTCTTCTTGTTTCTTTTTTTTCCTCCAACCACTGCTTTAATTTCTCTTCTTGTTTCTTTTCTTATTCCTCCAACAACTGCTGTAATCTCTCTTGTTTATTTTGTTGTTCGAGCTGCCACTGTTGCAGGTTTTCTTGCCACTATTGTTGTCTCTCTTCTTGTTTCTTTTCTCGTTCTTCTTGTTTCTTTTCTTTTTCCTCCAACAACTGCTCTAATCTCTCTTCTTGTTTATTTTCTCTTTCCTCCAACCACTGCTGTAATTTCTCTTCTCGTTCTTCTTGTTTCCTTTCTTTTCCTCCAAGAACTGCTGTAATTTCTCTTCTTGTTTCTTTTACTGTTCTTGTATTGCTGCCATCAAATCTGCTAAGCTGTAGTTTGATTTTCCGCCTCTGGGGAGACGATACAGCAGTAAAGGCTGCTACCCGGAAAGGCTGTTGGAACTGTGGGGAGCAAGGACATCTGAGGAGCCAGTGTAGGAAGAATATTACCAACAAGTCGGCCTCAAGGAGACCAGTAGTGGTTGGTGTTGAGTGACGCCCACCAACCCCCATCATGAAAGTCCCTACAGCTAGGTGTAAAAGCACACACAGCATCTATCTGACAGGAAAGCTGGATGGCCAAAGGTGCAACTTTGTCATAGATTCTTCATCTCAGCAAACCCTTGTGAGCATCAAGGTGTTAGATCACGAAGGAGTACCAGAAGCCATACAGAAGCTTTATGGTGTGACAGGACATTCTACAAGATTGTGGGACCAGTGTGGGTAACTATTGAGCTCATGGGCATAAAGGACAGACAGAAAGTATACTTGGCTGAACATGGACGACGAATGCATATTAGGATTGGACTATCTAACTACCATTTTGATAAAATGACGTTTGGGAATAACAAAGGCCAAGTTCCGGTAACTGTTAAAAGAGAGGTTGAGCTGATTGGGTGCCATCGGGCTGAAGTCAAGCCGGCTG
>NW_013671358.1:61831-63521 GCF_000517525.1 Limulus polyphemus | reverse complement strand
ATTTCTTTCTATATTAATGTACGCATCATCATCTAGGTAGAGGCTTAGTATTCAATGTGTTTTCTGGAATGGGAAGAAAGTCAAACTCTTTACTGTTTTTTTAAATGTCTAGTTGTTAAGCATAGCAACGTACTGTCCTTCTAGATCACTTAGTGTCCAGTGGTAGTATCTACTACTATACTGTAGATTTTTGCAAATGAAGAAATGTGAAAAATAAATGAAGAACAAGCAAACCAGTATATAGAGTAAATTACATTGAGTTTCAAAGTTCAAAACTTTTACTGCTATTTGAGTTTGTTATGTGTCTGGTTGCCAACTTTATTTCTATCTACCGTATTGTAGATAACAGATAACACAGTGTTGCGTCATCGAGATGACGTGACTATTCTCACGCCCTCTAGTTTCTAGAACTATCCCGTATCTTTGCGAATGCTCTAGTATTTACTAGATAGGGTAGGCTGGTATATATAAGAGGGTGACAACATGACGCAAGAATGTAATGTGTGTGTGAAGATAGTGAGTAATTGAACTGCAGTCAGAAGTATTATTGACGTTCGTTGATATAGCATTTGTTTAGCGCGATTGTTGAAGTTGAGCGTATCGGTAAAGTTATATACGGAAAGAATAAACCAGTTTTATTAAGAAAGGACTTGTGTCGCTTAAGTTTCGTTGGAACGAAGTTACGGAAAGTTAATTAACAAACGGAGACGTAACAATATTGTCATGATTTCTTAGTAGACATCTTGTTTTTTAAAACTGTTGATGTCAAACGAAGAGGACTTGTAACTTTTAGTCTAAAGATGTGAAGAAGCTTATGAATTTATTTAAATGTTGTCAAGATAATTTTAAGGTTAGTATTTTATTAAAAATTTGTAATATTTTTACAGGATACAAGTTCTAATTCTTAATCTGTTTCTCTCTAGTCTAACTGCAGGTTCTGATAAAGATATAAAGGTGAAGCTGTGATATAACCATGGATGTATCAAAGATGAAAGTTGAACCCTTTTCTGAAAATGAACAGGATGGTTTGTTGGATATGAAAAATCTAGATGAAACTCCTACATTATCTAGTAGTAAGTATATATATATATTTAGAATATAAATATTTTGTGTTCTATCCAACACAAGTAGTGTAAATGTTACCTCTTTAACAGTGTACATGAATTTTTCTAATAGATATTTCTTATTGATTTAATTTTATCTGTCAGGTACGTACACCAGTAAGATTATGTTATATTCTTTTGCTTATTTTGGTCTTTCATGCAAGTAAACTAAAACCAGTGACATTAGTGTGATTATAACCTATACCATCACCTGTGGGTGTAGCTAAACCTGAGACCTTTAAAATGTCAAGCTTGTACTCTACTAACTGCACTAATTTATTAACCTACTATCTACTGTCAACTATAATATCATATATACGACAAGACTGACAACAATAAAAAAAATCCATTGTCAACTATAATATCAAATATAGGATAACACTGAGAACAATAAAACAAAATCCGTTGTCAACTATAATATCAGGTATAAGATAAGACTAACAACAATAAAACAAAGTCCATTGTCAACTATAATATCAAGTATAAGATAAGACTAACAACAATAAAACAAAGTCCATTGTCAACTATAATATCAAGTATAAGATAAGACTAACAACAATAAAACAAAGTCCATTGTCAACTATAAT
>NW_013671358.1:54697-60919 GCF_000517525.1 Limulus polyphemus | reverse complement strand
AACTATAATATCAGGTATACGATAAGACTGACAACAAGAAAACAAAATCCATTTTCAACTATAATATCAGGTATACGATAAGACTGAAAACAATAAAACAAAATCCATTGTCAGCTATAATATCAGGTATACGATAAGACTGACAACAATAAAACAAAATCCGTTGTCAACTATAATATCAGATATAAGATAAGACTGACAACAATAAAACAAAATCCGTTGTCAACTATAATATCAGATATAAGATAAGACTGACAACAATAAAACAAAATCCGTTGTCAACTATAATATCAGGTATAAGATAAGACTGACAACAATAAAACAAAATCCATTGTCAACTATAATATCAGGTATACGATGACACCTACAATAATAAAACAAAATCCATTGTCAACTATAATATCAGGTATACGATAAGACTGAAAACAATAAAACAAAATCCATTGTCAACTATGATATCAGGTATACGATGACACTGACAACAATAAAACAAAATCCATTGTCAACTATAATATCAGGTATACGATAAGACTGACAACAATAAAACAAAATCCGATTTCAACTATAATATCAGATATACGACAAGACTGAGAACAATAAAACAAAATCCATTGTCAACTATAATATAGATATATGATAAGACTGACAACAATAAAACAAAATCCGTTTTCAACTATAATATCAGATATACGACAAGACTGACAACAATAAAACAAAATCTGTTGTCAACTATAATATCAGATATAGGATAACACTGAGAACAATAAAACAAAATCCGTTGTCAACTATAATATCAGATATACGACAAGACTGACAACAATAAAAGAAAAGTTTATGTTTTAATTTTGTTTATGCAATTTGTCAAGAGGAATTCATGTAATATATTTGAAGGGTCCTGGAGTCCTTTATTTTTAGGAACTGAATTTTCCTGTATAATGCTGGAACCCTCAATGTGGATTCCTGTATGTAATTATTGATCTTCCCAAGGAAGGTTCTGTCTGTACAGTTTTCCTCCTCTCGGATACAAACATCTACCCTTGTGTTTACAATACATGGTGACTCGTAAAGGGGAGGAGTGGATCTTTGTGATATAGTGGTATTGATGGCTCTGCAACACAATGCTTGGGCCTTGAATTAATACCTGTAGACAGTTGGCCTTGGGGTGGCTCTCAGGATGAATCAGTTGGTGATGTGTGGCTAGAGTCAAATGAATGCCAGTGTTAGATGTTCTCAACAGGTGTTGTGTTTGGATATAGTGCCCCAAAACCCTGTAATAACTGCACTGTACTAGTTTTACTGTGTAGTACATCCTCTTGTAGGACTCCATGGTGAGGGGTAATGAATCTTTCTCTTTTACATGGATGCTGATGATAATGAAAACCAAAATAAAAATTATAATGATACGAATATTCGTTACACAAGGTTCAAGGGGAAATAAAACAATAAAATTTAATTATAAATAGGTATATACTGTTAAGAGTTTAAAGCTATTTAAAATAAAAGAATGTATGTTCATGTTACAATCTAAAGTCATTCTAGAGAACAAAGTAATTTAGATTAATTTTTGGTGGTTACATGGACAGTCAAATTGACCAACCTTGTATAGATTCATAATAGAGATAGGGTAGAGTAAGTAACAGATAAAGTATAAATTTTACTGAAAAAAAAGCATTTGGAATTTGTTTAGGATGTTTTAGCAATTATGAAAATGGAGTTTAATAATTTTGAAATAAAGAAAAGTGTTTTTAATCTATATAATTACAAATGAGAAAAAATGTTACATCATGAGGAAGAATAGTGTGAATTTTACACAGCTTATCTAAACCTTAGAAAAAACCAATTAATTTTAATATTGCCTAAAACATGGAAGAAAAAAGGAAACAAGGCAACTACAAAACAGACATGCACTACCTGGGCACACACCATAAGGTGTGCCCCAAATTGCATTGGGGGTACACTGTTTATCCAATTTAACTTCAGTTTCGCAGGTCTCACAGTCTTAATACAAAAAAAAGAGAGAGAGCAGATGTCGGTGCTCTAGTCCACAACATCCCACATCTTTACCACCTTTCTCTGTCTGTAGCCAGATGTGGATACTCTAGCCCACAATGTCCCACATCTTTACTACCTTTCTCTGTCTGTAGCCAGATGTCGGTGCTCTAGTCCACAATGTCCCACACCTTTACCACTTTTTAATTAATAATTGGAATACATACATCAATGGGTAAAACTGTCCTTGAAGTTGATATTCTAGCCCCATAATGATGTTTGGACATAAATACCACGATATTAAGGTATTAAAAGAGAGCAGATGTCGGTGCTCTAGTCCACAATGTCCCACACCTTTACCACTTTTTAATTAATAATTGGAATACATACATCAATGGGTAAAACTGTCCTTGAAGTTGATATTCTAGCCCCATAATGATGTTTGGACATAAATACCACAATATTAAGGTATTAAAATACAAGCCCATGTCATAAAGATGTGGGACGTTGTGGGCTACAACACCCTTATCTGCTCTCTCTTTTTTTTTTCTTAAGAATGTGAGACCTGTAAAACTGAGGTTAAACTGGATAGAAGGTGTACCCTAATGCAATTTGGGTCTTACTTCCTCCAGTACCTCAAAAACCAGGGCACATTGCATAACCACCCACTTTATGGTGTGTGCCCAGGTGGTACATGTCTGTTTTGTAGTTGCCATGTTTCCTTTTTTTCTTTCATGTTCTACATAATATTACAATTGATTATGTGTGTGTGTATATGTATGTATGTATGTGTGTGTGTGTGTGTGTATGTATATGTATGTATGTGTGTGTGTGTGTATGTATATGTATGTGTGTGTATTTATGTATATATATTCACAGACAAATCTTTAGCAAATATACTTCATTAAAAAATTAGATTTTTTGTGTACAAAAGATGTTTGCTAAGAATCTGCCATATTTTGTGAAGATGTACATACTATGTTAAAAGTTATTGTACAGAAAATGTGACAAGTACAAAATGGTTACTAGGTTGGTTGAATCGACTGACTTCATGTTGAGAGAATTGATTTTAAAAAAATGTTAATTGGAAAGCAACGATGTATGGAAGACTGAACTGCAGTCACCACTTTCTTATTTTATCATTCTTTGTCTGAGAAATCTTTAGTGCAAACGTCTCTCTCTTCTTTTTTTTTTTTTTATCCAGAAGGGATTGATGGGGCTTGCTGGCTCTCGATCAAGAAGCTACAGTTTGGAGATACCTTGGTTGAAACATCTATGCCACATCATAGTGAACTCCTTTTGAAGTCAAATTGCATATAGGATCTACCTATTTAGGTTACTCCCCATGTTACTTTGAATTCCTCAAGGGGTGTGACAATAAAGAGGGATTTACTTCACATTTCTTAGTCAGAAATTCTTGCTGGTTTCTCCAGTCAAGGAGTTTTAGCTGTGTGATGCATCTTCACTTGTAAAGGTGGAATAATGCAGCCTAACACTGTTCTTATACTGACATTTATATTGCTATGTCCATCTGCCAGTGTCAAGGAAGGTTATCTGAGCTGAAAGGTATGTCCCTATATTCCTAACCTTCTCAGATGTGTCCAATGCCAGAGGTTTAGACACTCAAAGACATCTCATATTGTTGCCCTAAGTGGATGAAGGAGAAAGAGGTTCAAGAGTTGCGTACTGTCAACAACATCCTGAGGCACAAAAATCATAGTCACTGAATTTTTACAAAATCTTGAGCAGCAGGGGTTAAACCCAAAAAATTTCTTCATAAGTGAAGGGTAAAAACATTGTCTACACACCAGTGTATGTAATTTTAAACAAAGTGTTATATTCCACACTGGAAATACTATTTATCTGAACCTGAGTAGTCTAGCTTATGAGAAAATTGTAAATAACCCTTAATGTTCAAAGTTAACATTATGTATCGGCCAAGACAATATATAACTATTGATATTTCTTTTAAAAAAACTTCCAGGTTTATTGTTTGATTCATTTGATTATTTCAATTTGAATAGAATTTCTTTATACAGACATAGCTTTAATTTTTTAAACACAACCTATATTTCACTAAATGTTTAGATAATTACATATATCCATTGCATATTTTTAGAAGACTCAAGCATAATATTTGTTTTCTATGCTCTAAGTACATTTTGTAGAATTTAAACAGCTTTTATGGAAAATGAAGGGTAAATCGTTATTATTGAAAATGGTTTGGACCATCTGTGTTTATATTTTTATACCACATAATCATATAGAATAATCAACAAAAAGCAGTCAGAATAATACCATGTGCATGTATTCAGTTCATAATGTTTGCATAATATAGGTTTGACTGTTTAATGACTTATTTGTTTGAGTTATTTATTTAATCAGTTACAAGTGTAACATAGTGCCTATGAATGGAATGCGTGGCAGGATGATTATCATAACTTATTTCTAAACAGTTTACTATGCATTTAGCAATTAGCATATACATTGTGGATATACACATATGGATCATGCAATGGAATAGAATACTGCTTTGAATATTTAATTGGGGATTTACTGACATCCATACACAAAATCGTTTTATGTATAAATATAATTGTACATATACAGTTATTCCTACATATCTTGTTTTGTACCTGATTCGATACATACGAATATAATTATTAACCACATCACTCGAAGAAAGCCATTTGCTGTCATTTTAATCTCGTTATCTGTTCACGATAAGGTGAGTTCTTTCCATCTATAGATCAATTTTTAAACTGTTATATGATTCAATATATGTAATATTACAATGAAATGCTAGACCTGCCAAATTTTAAACAAGGTTTATGATTCTCTCTATATTTTATATAAGTGAGCTATTTTAGAAGAGTGTAAACAATGTTTTCATATTCCTAAATTTGGCTGTGCTCTGTCCGTGTGTTTTTTCAATATTTATTACAATAGCGATTGAAAACACTCCAAGACCACACCAGAAAACATTATTGGCCAGACAATGTTAAGGAAAAGTGTGATGACTTATAGGTAACATGTAGGATACTAAATCACAATTAATAATTACCACTATGAATATTATAGAATTTTTTAACAATTTCCCAAGACCTAGAGTTCAAGTATATACCCACTATAAAGATTAATCCTACCGAGATATGTATTGGACCTAATAATTATTTTTATAGCTATGTGCACATATATTTGTTAAATTATCCACAACACAAAATGTTGCCAATATTTTCATCTAATTGTTAAGATAAATGGATTCTCCAAAGAAATGTAAAATTTCACAGACAGTTTTAACAGCATTTGTAAAGCCGGTAACATCAGTAAAACTGGTGTCATGTGCAGACTCAACATCCACTTCAGTAACGATGAGCCCACTAATATCAGTGCCATGTGCAAAAACAACATCCACTTCAGTAACAGTGAATCTGTCAGTATCAACACCACAATGTGCAGAATCAACATCCACTTCAGTAACAGTGAATCTTACAGTATCAACACCACGATGTGCAGAATTAACATCCACTTCAGTAACAGTGAATCTGTCAGTATCAACCTCACGATTTGCAGAATCAACATCCACTTCATTAATGGTGAATCCATTAGTCTCAACACCACAATGTGCAGAATCAACATCCACTTCAGTAATAGCAAACCTATCAGTATCAACACCACAATGTGCAGAATTAACATCCATTTCAGTAACAGTGAACCTGTCAGTATCAACATCACAATGTGCAGAATCAACATCCACTTCAGTAACAGTGAATCTGTCAGTATCAACACCACAATGTGCAGAATCAACATCCACTTCAGTAACGGTGAACCTGTCAGTATCAACATCACAATGTGCAGAATCAACATCCACTTAAGTATCAACAAACCTGTCAGTATCAACACCACAATGTGCAGAATCAACATTCTCTTCAGTAATGTTGAATTCGTCAGTATCAACACCACAATGTGCAGAATCAACATCCACTTCAGTAATAGCAAACCTATCAGTATCAACACCACAATGTGCAGAATTAACATCCATTTCAGTAACAGTGAACCTGTTAGTATCAAAATCACAATGTGCAGAATTAACATCCACTTCAGTAACAGTAAATCTGTCAGTATCAACACCACAATGTGCAGAATTAACATCCACTTCAGTAACAGTAAATCTGTCAGTATCAACACCACAATGTGCAGAATTAACATCCACTTCAGTAACAGTAAATCTGT
>NW_013671358.1:51914-54615 GCF_000517525.1 Limulus polyphemus | reverse complement strand
GTAATGTTGAATTCGTCAGTATCAACACCACAATGTGCAGAATCAACATTCTCTTCAGTAATGTTGAATTCGTCAGTATCAACACCACAATGTGCAGAATCAACATCCACTTCAGTAATAGCAAACCTATCAGTATCAACACCACAATGTGCAGAATTAACATCCATTTCAGTAACAGTGAACCTGTCAGTATCAAAATCACAATGTGCAGAATCAACATCCACTTCAGTAACAGTGAATCTGACAGTATCAACACCACAATGTGCAGAATTAACATCTACTTCAGTAATGGTGAATCTATCAGTACCAACACCACAATGTGCAGAATCAACATCCACTTCAGTAACAGTGAATCTGACAGTATCAACACCACAATGTGCAGAATCAACATCCACTTCAGTAACTGTGAACCTGTCAGTATCAACACCACAATGTGCAGAATTAACATCTACTTCAGTAACTGTGAACCTGTCAGTATCAACACCACAATGTGCAGAATTAACATTCACTTCAGTAATGGTGAATCTGTCAGTATCAACATCACAATGTGCAGAATTAACATTCACAGTTGTAACAAAAACATTAACAGCAAAAAGGCTGAACTTTCCAGGAAAGATAGAAAACCTCTTCCCATTGGTTGAATAGAGGTGTAATACAAATAATATAATTTACCATGTATGTACATGAACAAAGTAATTACTTACTATCATCAAAGCATTCCTCAGTTTCCATTGGTAATAGGATGGAATGATTTTAGAAAGGGCAAGGATGATCTACAAAAGTGTGACAGAAGTCAGAGTCATAGAGAATGCACGACTAGAAAAATCAATATCGAAACATAAGACGCAACAGCAAAGTATGTTAGCAGCAAAGAAGTTGAAAGAAGGAAGACAAATAGGAACCACTTGAGGTGATTTTTAATGCTATTATATCTTGGGAAAGCAAGGTTTGGCATACAGGGGCACTGAGGCTCATGAAGGTAACTTTATGGAATTGTTGAAGCTGGTATCAAAGCACAACCCTCAGTTTGATACATTTTTCTTCACATGTCTGTAATAAATACTGCAGTTAGGTCTCAGAGAATGAAATCATGGAACTCGTAGCTCATAATGTATTCTGTGATGTTGTGGAGTGTTTTTGGCATCATTTGTGAGGAAGTTTGTGACTCTGCATATCAGGAGCAATTAAGCTTGTGTGTGATATATGTCGATAATGATTTAAATGTATACAAGAAATGGATAGCATTCTATGTTCTCAGTAATGCGACAGCTGAAAACATTACAAGTACAATCAAACAAGGACTATTATCATATGGATTAGATTCATTCCCATCCCTTTTAATCTTGCTCTACAATATGCCATTAACTTTGTGATGTTCAAGACATTGCTGACACCCTTCGGGAATGCTTTTGACATCTTTCCAGAATGTTTATCTCTTCCCCTGCCTTCTTGGCTATCAAGTCACAGACTGAGAAATCACCACTTTCTTTTCAGGCATATCATCTCTTTGACAATAACTGCCCAACAAAATTTTCACATTTAACTCAGCTGTTGTGTAATACATACATAAACATTGTTTTATCCATCCATTTACCACTTCTCTTAGTAACTAACTAAACTAATGATTATGTTATTATATTATAATTTTAGTATAATCATCTTTGTAACACAATTTCCAGATTACGCTGAAGATGTAACAAGTTATTCTGAAACGTTCGAACCTTGTAAATAAAATCTTTTAGGTTTTATCAACCATCTTCATTCTCATTATTCAACAAGATGTAACTCACATTTTACATATAAAACCACTCCTCCCCTCTTTAGTACTTTATCCCTATTAAATCGCCTGTAACCCTGTATTTCAAAGAAACCTCTGTCTTCAAAATCACCTACGTTTAACCATGTTTTAGTTATTCCCATTATATCAAAATCCTCCATTCCTACCAGTGTTCTAAAGTCATCTTTTTTATTTCTTATACTTGTAGCATTACAATAGTAGCAATTAAGCCTATCATTATAACTACTTCTATACTCATTTCCTATGTTAAACTTTTCTCTGCCTCTTATTCTTTTTGCATTTAGTTTATCGTGGCCCTCACCACTGTCTTATCTTAGTTTAAAACTTCCCTTACACCTGAGGTAATAGCTGTAGCATACAAGCCAGCTCCTACTCTATTTAAGTGTAAACCATCCATTCCAGTCTATATCTCATCATTTTACTTTTCAAAATAGAAAACAGTCCCCCAGCGGGACAGCAGTAAGTCTACAGATTTAGAACACTAAAATCAGGAGTTCAATTCCCCTCATTGGACACAGCAGATTGCCAGATGTGGCTTTGCTACATATAAACACACAAAATGGAAAACATGATAATTTTAAAAAACATTTCTTCAACAAAACCATTGGACATTGGACGACCGAAGTGCATTTGCAGGTTGTCTAAACACACATTCCCAGACATCTTTTATTTCTTAGAATTTGTTCTTATTTGCTGGATTCATTTCCACTATGCTTATGTTTATATACCTTGTGTAGCTGATATAATAAACATCTTAACAAATTCCTTTTCCTGAGTTTGATGTTTTTTGCTCACAGGTTGGAGACTCAACTCTGGATGTTTAATGTTTATACAAAGAGATGTGTCATCCATTGTTCCTGCTTTTTTAAGGGTGAAAACCATTTTCTTTCAGTCTGGTCTCCA
>NW_013671358.1:49047-51251 GCF_000517525.1 Limulus polyphemus | reverse complement strand
ATGATGTAGGAACAGAAAAAACTGAGGTAATTTTTGTTTAAAACTTTTATAGTTTTGTTAAAAGTTATTATAAATTTTTGTAAAGATGTCTTTATGAACTTCACGTGACTAATGGAGAATTAGTGTTGAGATGTTTGATATCATGAAATTCCCAAACTTTAATAAACTAGTCTCATTTTTTGGTATAATTAATCTTGCACATAAAACACTAACTTTCTCTACATGGGCTCTGTTGAATTCACCAACCAAGTGACCACTTTGTAGCTGTCAAAAGATGTTACACTTGTTATTGTAGCATTAATGGTAGCTCTCCCCCCACATGTTATACTGTTCTTATTATCATAGTATTCATGTTAACTGTCCACAGATTTTACATCCTTTTTTGTATTTTTATCTTGCTGAAATATCTGTGGTTGTCCAGAGTGTCATTTATTGACATAACAGTAAAAATCTGGACATCAGAAAATGGAAGATATTTTACATAAAAATAACTTCTCTGTGTGTGTTTTTTATTTTCAGTATTATATCGTTATAAAACCAGTATTTTTTTTGTGTATTTGCTTAGATAAGAAAATTACCAGGTCACTAAAACTTTCATTTTAATTATTTTCTTAACTTCAAGACTTGTATGTTAATCTGAAACTACATTTGACAGAAATCAAACTGATTTTCTGTACATTATTTTACCATTGGTTTTGGACTTATTAATTAAAACTAGTTTATTCTTTCTTGATACAACTTTGTAATACACAGAATTTCCACAGTCACTTTAAACTTAACAACCTTTATAACACACACACACACTATAAATCACAGTGATTCACACATTTTACTTACTGTGCCTACTGTTCGCTTGACTCAATTATCTATATCTTTGATCTATCTGCATATCTATTCAATCTATCTTCCTATATCGCTGGCGTCTAGCAAACACTCGGAGATTTGCGGTGTTCATCGATAAGTCATGATCCTTCTAGAAACTCCAACCCGCATGATTTTAAGCATCGCATGACTTCCGCTGTCATAACACTGCCCCTTCCTTAGTATTGTTTGTCTCGAACAATAGCCACTTACATTAAACCAATAGATAATTAACAATAACTTGATTAAATGTACAGAATTTACAAACACTAAATTAAAATACAACAAAGTCTCCTAATTTTACAGGAGGTATCTTCTTCCATACTGGACTCTGTCTCATTGGCTTCAGCTTCACGTGTGGTTCATCAGCTCCATCAGGAAATGTCCCATTATTGGTAACAGTCACATCAGTGGTAGTAACTTCATTAATGGTTTCACTGTTTTCCTTCTCAAAACCGGGTAGAGTTTCTTCTTTGACAGTGGCTTATTGAGGTGACACGTCTTCAGCAGCATGATTTGTTCCATTGTTCACTTTGTTCCAACTGAAATGTCCTGGACCATGATAACGCCAAAGCCTGTTGGCATACACCACCTTTGGCTTACCTCATCGACCACATTTTATTCGGAAAGTCACGTCTGAGAGACGAACTACTATGTCATATGAGCCTTCCCATGGAGAAGACAACTTAGGAGACTTCCCTTTGGTCTTCCTGGGATTATACAACCACACCTTGTCTCCTGGTACAAAGCTGACTTTAGTAGATCTCTTATCATAACATAGCTTCATGGAATCAGCAGACGTTTTCAAGTTTGAACGCACTTGATGGTGAATATCATCCATCCTTTCAGATAACATTTTCACTAACTCTGACACATTTTCAGGCAACTCTTCATAAGGTGGGCATCCTGTAAACAGATCCACTGGCAACCGAAGTTCCCGACCAAACATCAGCTTTGCTGGAGTGTATCCAGTGGCTTCGTGCTTTGCTGTCCTATAGGCCATCAACAGTGGAGGGAGTAAGACATCCCAGTCATCTTGGCGGCTATTACAAAACTTTACCAATTCCTGTCCCAGTGTCCAGTTGTACTTTTCTACCATCCAATCAGATTGTGGGTGAAGTGGCATTGTCCTGGTTTTTCGTATGCCAAACAACTTGCAGCATTCATGGAACACAGCTGATTTAAAGTTACAGCCTTGATCTGAATGCAGTTCGTATGGCATACCAAACGTGAAGAAGAAATCACTGATAGCCGAAGCTACAGTTGTAGCTTCCTGATTTGGCATTGCATACGCCTCAGGCCACTTGGTGAAATAATCCATCACCACACAAATGCACCTGTTT
>NW_013671358.1:39020-48043 GCF_000517525.1 Limulus polyphemus | reverse complement strand
GGACGTGTTTCCAAATGATAAAATGACAAAAGATTTGAAAATACGTTAAAATTAAATTAGTGGCAATAGATGTAGAGAACAGAAAATGAAATAGAAAGAAACTTTCTAACTAGGATAAAGAAGAACGATGTTCCTGAACTCTCCAATTAACTTTATACAAACTTAATTACTGTCAGGTTTAAATAAATATAGTAAATAATTTCTAACTAAGGAGTTTTTCATAATTTTGTAGTTTTTTATGTACAGACTTGTGAGTAATGGTTGGAACCAGTTTCTGTAGATATATATTTCAACATTTGCAGAAAATGTGTTGGGGTGGTTGAATTTACACTCTCCAGATTCTAGGGCTTTGGTGGTCATGAACCCCATGTCTCTTAATTTGTCATGCTGAAACAAATACTTGCACTGTTTTTTGTTCAAGGAATGTGTTCCAAACTTGATGGCCTGTTGAGGTTAAAATCATAATCTGTGGGTTTGAATCCCTTTCTTTCCCTTTCAGCTGTGGATGTTATAATATGATGATCAATCCCATGACTTATTGATAAAAGAGTATACAAGAGTTGGTGGTGTTGACTAGCTGCTTTCCTCTAATCTGTCATTGCTTAATTTAGGGAGGGCTAGGGTAGATAGCCCTTGTGTAGCTTTGTGTAATATTGAAAACAGACCATACCCAAATCTAATAAAATAATAACATATTTACAAGTAATTTCATTTGTGAAGGTCTTAACATTTTTATTTATTTATTTAAAATAATAAATATCATAATTATTTTTTACATTTAATTTTGATATTGATATTTTTGATTGTATTAGACTATAAGTTTCTTCCATATGATGTCAATGGATTAAACCAACCTTTTAACCCTAAAGTAACCATTATTTTCCAATACGATGCATACCTCCTCTCACACAAAAGTTTTTCCTGATCTTTATCTGCCGTCTAACGCATTGAAAAGTAATTTATTCATGCTTGACGCACTAGCCTTTATACCTTCTCTGTTCAAGCTGCTCAGTTAGCATGGAATGACCCTCCACCAATAGGAGCATGAAACACACTTTTGGAGCAGCTAGCTTCCTCTGTATTACATTTTGTGTACCTCACTTTCTCTATTGGCACCATACAAATCATATATGTTTCTCGCTTAATTCCAGTTTTCAGTACTGACTACACACGATTTTTTTTTGTTGCTTTCATTCTATCTTGCATTATGTTGTGATACAGATTTTGATTCTCTGTTTCATACACATTATTAAGTTTTTCACACTTGCAATTTCACATGATTCCCAACACAGTTACTGCTGTTTCTTGGAACACACATACTTTTCTTACCCAAGCCTCTGGATCAACATTGTCTACTGACAAGGTACGAGTCTTAGTTTATCGAGTGTTCACTTCTTCCAGATGACCTGGACCTTCTTCTACACAACAGTCGACGCATATTCTGGCTTTTCTGTATGTTCCAAACGTGGGTGATTTTGCCAGTTTTATTTTTCTTTATCCTGTTGCCATGCTGCCAAGTCATTCACTTTGGTGGAGGTTTGTTCTTCTCCTCCTTTCCTTTCCAGGGATATTTTTTCTGTTCTGGGCTCTTCCATTTGGCTTTCCCTTGTATCCTTCAAACTTCACTGAATATCTGTCAGTGTTAGTCATACAGTCTCATCTTTCTCAGGATGACTGATTTCCAGCTTCTTCCTGTCTTCAGTCCACACCAGTTTGATGTCGGAGCATTTGGTTCTTTAATACGAAGGATTTTACATGTTTCTGTTGCTCTTGAGGACTTTTCCTCCCAAAATCAATTGGACTCTTCATTATCCACTCGATATGAAGCATATAGTCTTCAAAGCCCTTTCCTCTTTTTCATGGCTACCTTGAGAGGTTCTATCTCTTTTTTGATATTTGGGCTTCATTGGTTGTTTTCATACCCATTTGTGGTACTCTCACATTACCTTTGATGGGTATTCCTTGATTGGTGGCACCTCTGCTTGGATCCCTTTGTTCATCTGGTTGTATTTCATTATTTTCATCAGACCACTGTTGTTTGGTGGTGGGACAGTGACCATCGTACGGCGGGTGTCCCTCTTCCACATTCTTCTCGGGTCTTTCACCGATGCTTCTCTTGTAGGTCAGTGTACATTTCTCAGTACCCTGGATATTTCCAGATATTGGGCTTTGATGCTATATTTCTCAGTTTTGGCTCTCTTTGTTCATAGAGCTCTGTCTCTCATCTTCCATCTTTTGCAAATGAAGATGGTTTTCTTGCATTCTGCTGACAGTCTTATACTTCTACATGCAGGTGAATACCTAGTTCTGATGCCTTTATTTTTTTATTCTGAGGCTACAACTTCTGGGCCCATGTACACAACTTACTGTTCTTGACTTGTCTTCTTTAGAATCTAGTTTTGGATCATTCTACCATCCACATGTGGTAATTCCCATGGAGTGTCCCTTCATCCTCCAGTTGTCAGGTGGTCACACTCTTGTCTGGGCCCCTCGATGTGGATTCCTGTACGTGATGAGGGGACCTCCCAGGGAAGGTTCTGTATTTTCAATTGATTCCTCTGGTATCTAAACATCCACCCACGTGTTTGCCATGCGTGGCGACCCTTGAAGGGGAGGAGAGGATCCTGGTGGTTGAGTGGTGTCTGGGGCACTGCAACACACCACTTTGGCCTTGAATTCTTGTAGACAGGTAGCCTTGGAATGCCCCCCCCCCAGGGTCAATCGGCTGGTCCAGTTGGACTAGGGTCAACGGAGTACCAGTGTTGGGTGTTCTCAGTAGGTGTTGTGGACATCGTGTCTGATGCTGATGTTTGGGTATAGTGCTCACGAAACCCTAGCGTTGCTGCAGTGTCCTTGTTTGACATTGTAGTGCGTCCCCTTGTAGGACTCCATGGTGGGTGGGGTCAGTGGGCACTGAATCTTTATCTTAATTATGGATCCCCCCAATCCAAATGAAAAAATAGTTAAAATTCCGCTTATTGGTAAACGACCATGCCCAGAAGACTCTGCACAGCAGTCTCCACCACAAGTTGGCCCTGTACCTCGCTTTCTGATCTTACATTCACTTTCTAATAAACCTTTAGGGCAAATGTCCCTTTTTTTTATTCAGAAGGGCTTAGAGGGGCTTGCTGGCTCTCCAAAGTCAGTTAAGCAACTCCGTTCTGGAGACATCTTGGTCGAAATATCCACAACTAAGCACAGTGAACTTCTCTTGAATTCAAGGGCCATTAGGGATATACCTATACCAAGTAGTTATTGTTGAGAGGGACTTGAAGTCTATTCCCGAGTCAGAGATTCTTGCTGGTCTCTCCAACCAAGGAGTTTCAGCTGTTCAACAGATCTCCACTCGTCAGGATGGTATTATGGTGCCGACCTCAGTTATTATTTTGACATTTTCATCACCACGTCACCGGCCGCTGTTAAGGCAGGTTATTTGAACTGTAAAGTATGGCCCTATATTCCCAACCCTCTCCGATGTTTTCAGTGCCAGCAGTTTGGTCATTCAATGACATTTTGTCATGGTTCTATGATGTGTGCTTGTTGTGGTGGCAAGGACCACGATGCCTATGAATGTAAACTGGACCCGCACTGTGTTAATTGTAGTGGTTCCCACCCCTCTTACTTTAAGTCTTCTCCTAAGTGAGTGGAGGAGAAAGAGGTACAGTGTTTGAAGACTCTAAATAACATCTCTTATCCTGAGGCTCAGAAGCTATTGTTCCCTACTCCATCTCGGACATATGCCACTGCACTACGCTCCACTGCTACAGTGGGAGTGCAGACGGACCTTTCCGTGCCTACATCTGAGTCTTTTTCACGCCATGTGAGAGGTCTTCTGCCCTCCATGGTTAATAGAGTTGATAGGTCTATGTCGACTCCAATCTCTGACTCCACTATTCCTTCCAGTGACTGCCTGGGTCAACCTCCTCAGGCACCAGCCTCTGATGTCCATGTGGGTCCTTCTTTGGCCCCTAAAAGCAGGACAATCATTAGATCACGTACTCAGTCGTTGGATTCTCACACTGATGACAGAGATCTGCCCACTCGATCAAAGGCAGGATCCATGGAGGTCAATCGACCTCCCTCTAGTTAAGAAAAACGGCGTGGTCGTAAACGAAGGGTTCGCCACTCTGTTCTCCTAAAGATACATAACACTAGCCACTTTGATACGGTGGAACTGTCGAGGTTTTCATTCTAATCTCGATGACATTAAGGCCTTGATTGACTCTTATCATCCCGTGTGTCTATCCTAGCAGGAAGCATTCCTGAAACCTGCCGAAACAGTCACCTTTTCTGCAGTTTTCTCTGTACTGGAATGACAGGTTGTGTGATGGGCGGGTGCATGTAGGGGTGGCACTGCTTGTCGACCAGCCTGTGCCCTCCTTATCTGTATCCCTCGATACATCCTTGGAGACCATAGCCATCCGTGTTTCCTTCGGTTGTACCATCACTGTTTGTTCTCTCTACCTGTCTCCTGGGGAGACTTGTGATCAATCAGACCTTGATACTCTTGTTGACCAATTGCCATCTCCCTTTTTACTTCTGGGAGACTTTAATGGACACAACCCCCTGTGGGGTGGTGCTAATATTGATGGGAGGGGTCGTTCCATAGAGTGTATGCTTTCGGATCATAACCTTTATCTCTTCAATACTGGTACATATACTTATTTTCATGCACCTAGTCAGTCTTTTATTGCCATTAATCTCTCGATTTGCTCCCCTTCACTTTTCACTCACATTTCTTGGATGGTCAACTGTGACCCACGGGGCAGTGATCATTTTCCCATCATTATGAGGGAGGTTGGCCATGGTCGATGCCACCCGACCCGAGTGCCATGGTGGAAGCTAGACCAGGCTAACTGAACCAGGCTCTCTCTGAACTTGATCCTGCCTTCATCTGTCTGCCATCAATAGACGACTATTTGGTTGCAGTAACTGACTGTATTGTCCAGGTGACAGCTCGTTTTATTCCTAAAACCTCGATACGTTTTCCACGGTATCATCGTCAATGGTGGAGTCCTGCCTACTAGAAGGCATGGAAGGCTCATAACGGGCCTGGGATATCTTCCGACGATATCCCTCTTTTTATAACCGCATTGTTTATCAGTGGGCCCGTGCCCATGCTCAGCAGGTTCGACGTCAGTGCCAAAAGGAATTTTGGATTAAATTCACTACAAGCATCTCTTCTACCACCAGTTCCAAAACCATATGGGACAAGATTCGGAAAGTCTCTGGGAGGTATGCTTCCCATCCCCCTTTCCATCTTGCTCTCCAATGGCCAGGAAGTTGCTGATGCTCTCGGCTACAGCTTTTCTCGTGCTTCTAGCACTTCTGTTTCTTCCCCTGCCTTCTTGGCCATCAAGTCTCGGGCAGAGCGAGCACCTCTTTCCTTTCAAGCTGATCGCCTCTATGATTATAACCGCTCTTTTACACTGGTGGAACTCGAACTTGCTCTTCCTTGGTCTGGTAGTACATCGGTCGAACTTGATGATGTTCATTATGAGATGTTGCACCATCTAGCACCTGCCTCTCTTGCTATTCTCCTGGTTATTTTTAACCGGACCTGGCAGGAGCACATTTTTCCTGATTCTTGGCCTCAAGTTATTGACCTCTCTTTCTTTAAACCTGGGAAGGATCCCAAGATTCCTTCAAATTATTGTCCTATTGCTTTGACTAGTTGTCTTTGTAAGGTCCTAGAGAGTATGGTTCATACTCGTCTTGTTTGGTTCCTCGAATCGAACATGCTCTTCTCACCCACCCAGTGTGGGTTCCGTCGACAGGGCTCCACCATGGACCATCTGATTTGACTTGAAACGTCGATCAGGGAAGTCTTTCTCAAGAGAAAATACCTTGTTTCTGTGTTCTTCGATCTCGAGGAGGCGTATGACAACACGTGAAGGTATGGAATTTTGCAGGACCTCCACTCCTATGGGTTGCGTGGCCATCTACCCATTTTTTACCCAAAACTTTTTTACTGAACAGGTGATTCCAAGTCTGTGTGGGTTCAAATCTTTCCCAATCCTTTCCACAGGAACTTGAAGTCCCCCAGGGCTGTCTTGAGTGTCACACTTTTTAATGTTAAGATTAATGCTATCACTAATAATCTTCCTCCGACTGTTGCAAATGGGCTTCATGTTGATGACTTCCACATCTCGTTTCAGTCGTCGAACATGAGTTTTATTGAGCGGCAGCTTCAGACTGCCCTCAATCAGTTGATGACTTGGACCACTGCAAACGGTTTTAAATTTTATTTTTCCAAAATCATTTGCATGCATTTTTGCCACCAACGGGGTCTCCACCCCGAACCTGAGTTCCATCTCGGGAATGTAGTCATTCATGTGGTCCCTGAGGCAAAATTCTTGGGGCTTATCTTTGACTGTAAGCTTAGCTTCATTCTGCACATCAAGCAGCTACGTGTCAAGTGTGCAAAGGCTTTGAACATCCTCCGTGTCCTCTCTTCCACCTCTTGGGGGTGCGGATCCATGTTCTATGCTCAGGATCTATTGTGTGCTGATTCGAACCAAACTGGACTATGGGTCTATGGTACTGCCAGGACCTCAGCCTTGAAGATGCTAGACCCCATTCACCATCTGGGGCTTCAGCTCTATACTGGGGCTTTTCACACTTCTCCAATCCAGAGTTTGTACACTGAGTCCCACGAACCTCCTCTTCACCTCTGTTGTTTTCAACTTTCTCTACAATATGCTGCCAAGCTTCAATCCTTACCATGGCATCCCACCTAGGATTGTGTCTTTCTCCCACAATGTGCCATGCTGTTTCGGAATAGACGGTCTGCTATTCCTTCCTTTGGCCTTTGTATCCAGGCGCAACTGGCTGAATTGGGTCTGGCATTGGATGACATTGCTGTCCCCAATAATCAGCCCATTCCACCTTGGCTTATTACCATCCCTCCCCGAGACCTTTCTCTGAGTCATCTGAGGAAGGCAGATATCCCCGATTGGAAGTACCATCTTCTTCTTGCTGAGCATCTTTTGAGCCATTCTTCTCTTCCTATTTACATGGATGGTTCGAAATCGGGTGACTCTGTAGGTTCTACCATAGTTTGCTGAGTCTTGGTAGTTGCTCACAGGATCTCCTCTACAGTTTCTGTGTTCACTGCCGAGTTGTAGGCTATTTCTCTTACCCTGGATCATGTAGCTATGCAGTACAGTAATTGTACTATTTACACTGATTCTCTTAGCTCTCCACTGGCCCTGGAATCGCCTAACATTAGTTCTCACCCTGTTCTCGTCGATATTCAACACCGATTGGCCCACTTTTCTCTATCTTCTGTTTCCATCCAGTTTTCTGGATCCCTGGCCACGTCGGTATTCACGGGAATGAGCTTGCTGACACTGCAGCTAAGTCCTTCTGCTCTGGTGCCGTCATGGCCATGCCTGTCCCATATATGGACTGCAGTCCTGTCTTTAAGACACGGCTTCGAGCCAGTTGGCAGTCGACTTGGGGTGAGCAATGTCATAACAAGCTTTTCCAGATCGAGCCTACTGTTGGTCTTTGGCCGTCTTGTATCCATAAGGATCGGAAGGAGAAAGTAGTCCTGGCAAGGCTATGCATTGGTCACAGTTTCTTAACTCATCATTTTCTTTTATCAGGTATTGACCCACCGATGTGAAGCCATTGTGACACTCAAGTCACAATAGCCCACATTTTACTGTCGTTACGATTGTGAGCGGTGGCATTATTTCAAACACATATTTTCTAAGAGTTTACCCCTGACATTGGACAGTGTCATTGGTAATGGTGACACTGTCCGATTAGATTGTATTTTTAATTTTTTACACACTATAGGTCTTTTTAATTGTATATAAATATTTTATCGACATGTATTGGTTTTAACTCACTGTATTTTTACACTTTAATTTACTTTCACTGTTTTTACTGGTTGTTTGGTGCAGATAGCCTCGTTGCTTTGCGCCATAAAACACCAAACAACAACAACTTTTCTGGGCATTCAGTGCATAGATTTTGCCATCTTTCTGGTCTCCGGTTTCTTAATCTCTAGCTTTGGTTTGGTCTACCTTTTTCTAGTACAGGGGGGGTCCTACCATTTTATGCCTTCCCACCTATGTCTCCTCCTATATGTCTAGTTTTCTGGCTCAACCTTGGTTCCCCCTCCAGAGATCTACACTTCCTGTAAGGAAATCACTGTCTTCACACTATTCTCCATTCCTTTTGTGGTTCCTCTTTATTTCTTCCTTGGAGCCATTTGGTGTCTCATGACCTCCCCCATCACCCTTACTGGTTGGGTTTGCCAGCTTATTCAGTTGGTTTACTCTTCCCTTTTCTCCATAGGCCGTCTTCTTTATCGTATTTCCTCTCATCTGTTTCGACATGTCACCTTGTCTCTGGTGGTTCCTTTTCATCATCCTCTGGAGGAGATTGTTCAGGCTGAAATGTGGACTACTCCTCATACGTTTGTCTCTCACTACTTTCTCCATCTGGCTATATCCTTCTCTGGTGGATATTATTTTCCTCCAGTACTGATTCTTCATGCTCTGGTTCAACTCTGTCTTGAGTATAGGTAATGTTTTTTTTCTTTTCTTTTTGCAGTACCTCTACTTGTGTCTTTGTCACATATTTGGATCCCCTTCATTGGCAAGTGTTGCATGGTCAGGTATGCCTTATTTCAACCCACACCTGCTACCTTTAAGGTGCAACACACACTGTTGAGAGGGAGTGTTCTGTAAGACCACTACCCTGTTCCTATGGTTGAGCAGATGTTCTGCATCCTACTCATAATACTGGGGGGCACATAATTTTCTTCCATGCTCTTATAGTTCCGTGGATCTCATTCTTTTCCTGCTTGTAATAAGTCCCTGTTCTTACGATTTGAGTTTCACACAATGCCCCATAATTCTGGGTTCAGTTTGGTGTACTTCTTGCCTCCTATGGTTGATGTGGAAGTTTGTCCGGTGATTACCATTTGCATACTTTCTCCTTATAATTCTGGTTGCTTGCAGTTGGGGTGCATGTGTGTATATATATATATATATATATATATATAT
>NW_013671358.1:35435-38666 GCF_000517525.1 Limulus polyphemus | reverse complement strand
GAGAGTCTTTCTTCCATGGTTTGGTCCTACCTGGTTGTAGTTGAGGAGAGTCTTTCTTCCATGGTTTGGTCCTACCTGGTTGTAGTTGAGGAGAGTCTTTCTTCCATGGTTTGGTCCTGCCTGGTTGTAGTTGAGGAGAATCTTTCTTCCATCGCTTTGGTCCTGCCTGGTTGGAGTTGAGGAGAGTCTTTCTTCCATGGTTTGGTCCTACCTGGTTGTAGTTGAGGAGAGTCTTTCTTCCATGGTTTGGTCCTACCTGGTTGTAGTTGAAGAAAGTTTTTTTTCCATGTTTTGGTCCTGCCTGGTTGTAGTTGAGGAGAATCTTTCTTCCATTGCTTTGGTCCTGCCTGGTTGGAGTTGAGGAGAGTCTTTCTTCCATGGTTTGGTCCTGCTTGGTTGGGGTTGAGGAGTGTCTTTCTTCTTGAAGGTCATACTTGTTCCAGAAGTGGTGTGGTCCCCCTCATGTGTGTTTTTGTTCAGTTACCACACACACCTGCTTTTTTTATGGAGAGCCTCTTACTTATATGCTACACCAGTCTAGCTTTTGTGTGAGTGGGGGGTATGTATCTTATAAGAATTTATCATTGTCCTACACTGTAAATACATACTTATATCTTCTGACACACTTCCCATCCTTCTCCCCACTTCTGGTGTTTTTCTGTTGTGCCTAATCTCAAAAGTCAGGTACACAAAATGTAATACGGAAAGAGTCAGCTGTTCCAGAAATGTGTGTCATGCTCCTATAGGTGGAGGGTCGTCACATATGCTATGCGTGATAAATGAGCAGCTCAAATTGAGGTGGTATAAAGGTTAGAGAGTCAAGTAGGAATAGATTTATTAGAGGGCAGCTAAACATAGGGAAGGGTTTTTATGTGAGGAGAGGTAAGTATCTATTGGAAATTGATCTTCAGTGTAGAAAAAATTATAACTTCCATACTATAACACATATAGATGTGTATCTTCATGAAGATTATTGTGGCAAATGTCTCTGATGTTCTAACTTATGACTCCATAAACAAATAAGATTGAAAGTTATAAAAAATTAGACTTTGTCTTAATTACTAATTATAACAAAAATATTACTATGTAAAATTCTGTACTTCTCAGACAAGTGGTAAATAACTGAAAGAAGAGGGAAGATCTAGAGAACAAATGTCACAACTCTCATACTAGTGGAGATTGAGGATTTTTTTAAATATTTACTTAAAAAATTAAAAACTTAAAATTCAAGTAATATTAAGATTTGATTTATTAGCCATGTTTTGATGCCTAGTTTATTGATATACTAGTGAGAAGGTTAAAATTATATCTATTCTGTCATATTTTAGAGATAAAGACCAGTATGAACATCTGTTGTGGAAGCCATTTTTATGGTTATCATCTCTCAAAACAAGAAGATCCATTTAAAGAAGTTATGAAATCTTCAAAATTAAACAGTGATGTTTGTAGAAAAACAAATATAAATGGAAGTAACATAAAACAATGTAATATACATGAAGGTGATGATAAACCATACAGTTATGTAACATGTGGAAAGGAAAGTGTAACATTGGTTAATGTAAAACAACAGAAGAGAATACCACATGGAAAGAAACTGTACAGATGTGAAATTTGTAGTAAACAATTTAGATTTAATAGTGGTTTGAAAAACCATGAACAAATACATACTGGAGAGAAACCTTATACTTGTGAAACTTGTGGAAAAAACTTTAGAATAAGCCATTTCTTAAAATGTCATGAAAGAATACATACTGGAGAGAAACCTTATAGTTGTAACATTTGTGGAAAGCAATTTAGGCGTAGTACAGACTTAAAAAAACATGAACGAATACATTCTGAAGAGAAACCTTATAGGTGTTTAACTTGTGGAAAAGAGTTTAGAATAAATTGTGATTTAAAAAAACATCAACGAATACACACTGGAGAGAAGCTTTACATTTGTGATGTTTGTGGGAAACAACTTAGAAGTAACTCTAGCTTAAAAAAACATGAACAAATACATACTGGGGAGAAACCCTACAATTGTGCAATATGTGATAAACAATTTAGGACAAATAATGGAAAAACATATCATGAAAGAATACATACTGGTGAGAAACCTTACTGTTGTAGAGTTTGTGGAAAATACTTCAGATCTACAAGTGACTTAAAAACACATCAAAGAAAACACACTGGGGAAAAACGTTATTGTTGTGCAGTTTGTGAAAAACGGTTTCGAACAAGTATTGAATTAAAACGACATGAAATACGACATACTGAGGAGAAACCTTACTGTTGTGATATTTGTGGAAAAGACTTTAAAACAAATGCTGAATTAAAGAGACATAAAAAAATACATACTGGAGACAAACCTTACAGTTGTGACATTTGTGGAAAACAATTTGGAACTACTGGTAACTTAAAAAAACACAAACAAATACACAGTGGGGAGAAGTCTTACTGTTGTGGAGTTTGTGGAAAATACTTTCAAACCATTAACGGATTAAAAATTCATGAAAAAATACATACTGGGAAGAAACCTTATTGTTGTGATGTTTGTGGAAAAGACTTTAGGACAAATCAAGAATTGAAAATACATCAAAGAATACATACTGGAGAGAAACCTTACAGTTGTGACGTTTGTGGAAAACAATTTAGAAGTAACTCTAGTTTAACAAAACATGAACGAATACATACTGTGGTGAAACCTTACACTTGTGTAGTATGTAGTAAACAGTTTAGAACAGATGATGATTTAAGATATCATAAAGGAACACATACTGTAAGAACTCTTACTGCTTTACATGCTTTACAGTAAATGAAAAAAAAATTCAAATTAACTCTACATTAAAAATGCATCAAAGAATACATACTGGGGCAAGACCTTACAGTTTCACAGTTTATGGAAAACAGTTTGGAACAAATAATAAATTAAAAATGCATTAGAGAATGAACACCTGGGATAAACTGTACTTTTGTTTACTGTTTGAAAAGAGTTTGAAACAAACTGTAACTACTACTCAATGTGGTTATTGTTTAAATTTTATTGAACCAGATGAGACAGGATTGATGTGTACAGATCTATCTTTAGTGTGTTTTTAATATCTTTAGTTGGAAATTATTGTGTGTTAGTGTTTGTCTACTGTAAACCTTTCTATTGAACAAGATGAGATAAAGTTGATTGTTGTGATACTATACCATCATATTTCAACAGTTGAATTTGTCTACTGTAAACCTTTCTACTGAACAAGA
>NW_013671358.1:17516-34435 GCF_000517525.1 Limulus polyphemus | reverse complement strand
GGCACGCAGGACTCCACCATGGTTGAGGATACCATGGAAAACGTGTTGAGGTCTTAGGAATAAAACGAGCTGCCACCTGGACAATACAGTCAGTTACTGCAAACACACAGTCGTCTATTGATGGCAGACAGACGAAGGCAGGATCAAGTTCAGAGAGAGAGGTGAAAGATGGCCAATTAGTCTGGTCCAGCTTCCACCGTGGCACTCGGGTCAGGTGGCATTGACCATGGCCAACATCCGTCATAATGATAGAAAAATTATCACAGCTCTGTGGGTCACAGTCGACCATCTAAGAAAAGCGAGTGAAAAGTGAAAGGGAGCAAAGCGAGAGATCAATGGCAGTAAAAGACTGACTAGGTTCATGAAAATAAGTATATGTATCAGTATTGAAGAGAGAAAGGTTGTGATCCGAGAGCATACGCTCAATGGAATGACCCCTCCCATCAATATCAGTGCCACCCCACAGGGGGTTGTGTCCATTAAAGTCTCCCAGAAGTAAAAAGGGAGATGGCAACTGGTCAACGAGAGCATCAAAGTATGATTGATCATAAGTCTCCCCAGGTAGAGAGAACAAACAGTAATGGTACAACCTAAGGAAACACGGGTGGCTATGGCCTCCAAGGGTGTATCAAGGGACACAGATAAGGAGGGCACATGCTGGTTAACCAGCAGTGCCACCCCTCCATGCCTGTGCTGTAAGGGCAGCAACTCGTGGTCCAGAAAGTCATGAGATTGTCTTGCTCTAGTTGTTCTATGTCATAGATAATGTCTATTGTTCTGATGAGGATATTGTAGCAACACATAGCATGTTGGTTGAAAGTATTATCACTGTAATATCCCTTACTGGCTGAGCTTCACATTATCTGAATGATATAACTGACCAATGTTATTCTACTTTATAAATGAAGTGATAAAAGTTGTCTCAGTAATTATAGGAAAAGGTTTTGAAAGGATGATGAAATATGATTTGCAAAATCATTAATAATGTTTAAAAATTCTCTTGGATGGTATGGTTTCACTATTATATAATTTTATATTCATCATTTAATATTAAACAATGTTTATATTATTATTATTTAGTTACATTATCTGTTTCATAATGTTAAACACAAAAAGGTTATCAAACATATAATGCTTCTATTTACCAGCAAAACATTTATGTTTATATAGTATAAATATTTGGAATTTACTATTTTGGTAGTTCCAATGCTATCTTTATAAATGTAATTTTTCTATGAGGTTTATATACTCAGTGGGGTAAATATCTACTCCCCAGTCATGTTTAAAATACATAACTTTTGATAAAATTTGTCATGATTTTTTACTAGACATTTAGTTTTAAAAACTGTTGATGTCAAACTAAAATGACGTAACTTTTAGTCTAAAGATGTGAAGAAGCTTATGAATTTACTTAAACATTATCAAGATAATTTTAAGGTTAGTATTTTATTAAAACTTTGTAATATTTTTTACAGGATACAAGTTCTAATTCTTAACCTGTTTCTCTCTAGTCTAACTGCAGGTTTTGGTAAAGATATAAAGGTGAAACTGGGATATAACCATGGATGTATCAAAGATGAAAGTTGAACCCTTTTCTGAAAATGAACAGGATGATTTGTTGGATATGAAAAATGAAGATGAAACTCCTACATTATCTAGTAGTAAGTATATATATATATTTAGAATTTAAATATTTTGTGTTATGTCCAACACAAGTAGTGTGAATGTTACCTGTGAAGCAGTGTACATGAATTTTCTGTCAGTGATTATTAGATATTTCTTATTGAGTTAATTTCCTCTGTCAGGTATGTACATCAGTAAAATTAGGTTATATTCTTCTGCTTATTTTGGTCTTTGATACAAGTGACACTGCTGTGATTATAATCTATACCATCACCTGTGGGTGAGGTTATTTAAAATGTCAAGCTTGTACTCTACTAACTAAACTAATTTTTAACCTATTGTCTACTGTTAGTAAAGAACTTTATATCAATACACAGTACACTTATTTCATCTATAATGTTTTTGTACAATTATCTTACTGATAAGAAATTAATATTATTGTCATTAAAACTAATAATTAACAACACATACATATATAAAGTTATTTTAATATAAAGTATGAGTTTTATGTAATTGAACATGGAGAACTTTCGTTTTTGTGCAAGTAAAAACAAATATTTTTGAAAAGTGCACTCCTTGAAATATTTGATAACTAAAAACATTTAGTTCAACCTTAATCATAGTAGAATTTTAAACTAAGTACTGAAAACTTTGATGTGAAATGTTAATTTCAAATCTTAGCATGATATTAACTCTTTGCATATGGGCTTGTTATATGTGATGATGACTAGAGATAAGGATACTTTATAAATATGAGTTGAGTTAGTGAAGTTAATGATTATACTTTGAGTTTATGAATTCAGTGTCAGAAAATTGTTTAGCATTGGAAGTGAGAGTTACTGTGTGTATTAAGTTATAATTAGCAAGGAAATTTTATAAGAAAGTTTATTTGTGAGTTAGGTAACTTACCTTTTAGTGTTGGATTTTATGTTCAAATATTATTGTACACATAGGCCTACAACTACAAGTGAATGTAACCTGAAGAAGATGTTAAGGAAGGAATGAATAGTTTATTATTTTTACCAAAAATCTAAAAGAATCTGTCCAGTGCCTTAACAAAATATGCCAAGATTTTAGTAAACATTACTGAAAAAAATCAAACTTTTTAAACCCCCATAGATTATTTTTATTAAAGGTTTGTCTGAATTTAAGAAGTCTTTATTGTGTCTGTCAGTTTGGAAGGTTATTTTCCTCCTAAGAATAAAAACTTACTTTTATCTTGCAGTTTTCATTTGTACACTGCGAATGTTGTCATAATTTCAGAAATCTCAGGATTTAATTATGACATTTGACTGTGCCATTGGCGATGGTGACACTGTCAGGATTGATTGTGTTTTTATAGGCTATTGTTCTGTTTAATGTTACAACTATTTGGTTTTTATGGTATAGTGGTTTACTCTTTTCTTTTTACCAGTTATTTGGTATAGACAGCCTAGTTACTTTGTGTCATTAAACCCAAACAACTATTAAAAAGCAAACTTATTGCTATTGAATCCTCTCGACATGGATTCCTGTACAGGGAAGGTTCTGTATTTTCAGTTACTTCCTCTGGTATCTAAACATCCACCCACGTGTTTGCCATGCATGGCGACCCTTGAAGGGGAGGAGAGGATCCTGGTGGTTGAGTGGTGTCTGGGGCACTGCAACACACCACTTTGGCCTTGAATTCTTGTAGACAGGTAGCCTTGGGGTGCCCCCCCCGGGTCAATCGGCTGGTCCACTTGGGCTAGGGTCAACTGAGTACCAGTGTTGGGCGTGTCTGATGCTGGTGTTTGGGTATAGTGCTCATGAAAGCCTGGTGTTCCTGCAGTGTCCTTCTATGACATTGTAGTGCGTCCCCTTGTAGGACTCCATGGCGGTTGGGGTCAGTGGACACTGAAATTTGTTTCTTAATTATGGATCCCCCCAATCCAAATGAAAAAATAGTAAAAACTCCGCTTATTGGTAAACGACCATGCCCAGAAGACTCTGCACAGCCATCTCCACCACAAGGTGGCTCTGTACCTTGCTTTCTGATCTTACATTCACTATCTGATAAATCTGTCGGGCAAATGTCCCCCTTTTTTAGTCAGAAGGGCTTAGAGGGGCTCTCCAAAGTCAGTTAAGAAACTCCGTTCTGGAGACATCTTGGTCGAAACATCCACAGCTAAGCCCTCCATGGTTAATAGAGTTGATAGATCTATGTCGACTCCAATCTCTGTCCCCACTATTCCTTCCAGTGACTACCTGGGACAACCTCCTCGGGCACCAGCCTCTGGTGTCCGTGCGAGTCCTTCTTTGGTCCCTAAAAGCAGGACAATCAATCGATCACGTCCTCAGTTATTGGATTCTCACACTGATGACAGAGAATTGCCCACTCGATCAAGGGCAGGATCCATGGAGGTCGATCGACCTCCCTCTAGTAAAGAAAAATGGCGTGGTCGTAAACCGAAGGGTTCCCCGCCCTGTTCTCCTAAACATACATAACAATGGCCACTTTGATACAGTGGAACTGTCAAGGTTTTCATTCTAATCTCGATGACATTAAAGCCTTGATTGACTCTTATCATCCCATGTGTCTATCCTTGCAGGAAACATTCCTGAAACCTGCCTATACAGTCACCTTTTGGCAGTTTTCTCTGTACCGGAATGACAGGTTGTGTGATGGGCGGGTAAACTAAATAATAAAGATATTTTATAGATCTCTATATCACTAAAGCAGGTATATAGCACATGATATGTCTGCATATCACAATACATTTAAATAGATGGGAACCTACTATATCTACAGTTATTGATCTTGACATATTACAGAATAAGTTAATCAAGCCATTACTAGTTACATCTCACCTGGAATACAGTGTCACATTTTTGTCTCTTTATCTATAAAATCGGTCTATTCAACAAGATAATATACAGTTGATTGTTGTGATACTATACCATCATATTTCAACAGTTGAATTTGTCTACTGTAAACCTTTCTATTTAACAAGATAAGATAAAGTTGATTGTTGTGATACTGTACCATCATATTTCAACAGTTGAATTTGTCTACTGTAAACCTTTCTATTGAACACAATCTTATATTTCCATTTAATATTTTCAATACTATTTCAGTCCAGGGAGAAAAGTTTTATAAAGTGTGAATCTTTGAGAACTGTCATAATTATTTTCACCTTTAACATTTTGGTATTTGTTGTGATTGTATTAGAACATTAAACTGAACTTAAAAGTTCAACAAATAATATGTGATACATTTGACTATTTAACAAAAATATCACAAGCACATGCTGTTTCTAACAAGGAAGCAGAAACTCTAACAAGGAAACTTAATGAATTTGTTTCAAGACTTGGTTTGTCTATGGAACTTTACTCAGATCAGGATCAGAGCTTTGAACCAACCTTGTTTGTGGAAATGTGTCAGATGATTGTAATGAATAAAAAAAACAGGACAACAGCCTTTCATCAATCTTCTGATGAGATAGTTGAGGGTTACAAGCATACAGTTAGATCATGGACATAAAATGTAGATGTTCCACTGTTAGTAATAATTTATCATTCAGCAGTATATGAAGCTACACCATGTTTTGAATTTTCAATGAACCTTCTGTATTCTCATCCAGAGACTAGTCACTGAACAGAGTTTTACAGAATATGTAGAGGGAATAAGGATCACCATAAACATCATACTTGACTTTAACTAGAAACACTTGAATCAAGTTGTGATAAAATGATAATATTCTGTGATATTAAAACTGGTAAGGATGTACAAGAAAGGAGGAAGTGAAAAATTAATCAGGTGTTGCTGAATGGCTGTAAATTCTACTGAAAATAAACTGATATAGTTTACAGGATCTAGGGGAACAGACAGTCCAAGTCAAAGTTATCATCTCCGAAAGTAAAATGGGGTAAAATGTCTTCTTATTCGTTTCTTATCATTTGACTTACCTCAAGAGATCCGCTCCTATAGTGAGAATGTTTTAATGGTTGTCATTTCTGTAAGATGTGTCAAAGGGGAGATATTCAATTTATTTGGTATGGTGCAATAATATGCACATATATAATACCAACATAAAAAATACACATATATAAACCAAACAACAAAAAACTATATTCTCAAACATCTGTTGTTTTATCTGCTCCTATCTTCATAATATTTAAACAGTCACCCGAAGAAGTCGATTGTTTTCTTGAAATTCATTCACATATCAAGATTTATGGATCAATCTCAATGCTAATATAAAATTTTAGAAGTTGTAAAAATATAATATTTTTCCTCTAATGAACTCTGCAATATAGACATTTTAAGGTATGTATTTCTTTCTACAATTAATCATTCAGGAGGTGAAGAGGGGATGACAGACATTTGACTATTATATGTATAAGAAGATAGATGTTCACTCCTCCCTGAATGTGGTCGAGGATTTGATCTACTATCAATAGCTCTGCCAGTCAAACCTCTAGCATTACTGTTATCTTTAGATGTACTTGGTTTCAGATACCCTGCCCTACAGGTGCCAAATCTCTTAACATTACTATGTAGAAATGCCCCTTTGTCTTAGCTAATATTTCTCACAGTTTTAGAGAGTCGAGACCTCAGCTTCCATCTATTGGTAGTGTCACTTCTACTCTAATGTTAATCAGTTTGTGATCACTTCTCCACTAAAGATGGGGATGTCCCATGGTCTTTGCCAGTGTCACCACGGTGAGAACAACAGCTTAGGATATTCTACTCCTATTACTGGTTACAGACTACTAAGATGAAGCTCGCATGTGTCATTATCTTCTTCAGTGTGTTGTACACCTTGCTCGAATTTACTCTGCCTTTGTCTTCTCAATGCATAGGTGCCTCTCAAAATTCACTGAGCACCAAGAAGCACTTCTTTGACTCAGGGATGTAATCATCTCATCAGATATGCAAAGACATTTAAAGTATCATCACAATTGTGTTACATCTCTCCTAAAGTCATATGGAACCACAACTTTCTTGATGGTGTCTCCACAGTCGTCACTTGATGCCTGGAATTGTTGAAGCCATATGTACTTATCCCTTATAATTTTTTTTTTTTACTTTTTTCATTTTTGGTCTACGTTTCAATTCTCTGAATGATCTAAGGGAGGAATCCGCCTGCTGAGCTGATTTCATCATTTTGATTATCTATTTTGCACCATCAGACTCGATCACTGTAAGACCCTTAAGGGGTAAATTGGAATGTATAAAGTTAATAAAGACTTTTATTAGATTGATATTCTGGAATACAACTACTATTACATACCTATGCCCTCATTCTGAAGTATGGTTGATTGGACCTACCAAGTCAACTACAGCTTGATCATATGGTACATCTATGACTAACTTTTCCATTAATGGTACTTGTGGTTACCAGACCCCTTGGGACAGTATGTTGACAGATATCACATGAGCAACAATATCTATGAACATCTGCTTGCCCTCTTGACCAGTACTTTTTCAGCATGTATTTTTGGAATTTAGTGTCCTCCTGGAATTTACTCGTTCTAAAATCATCAGAAACCACAACTTTCTTGATGGTGTCTCCAAATTCAACACATGGTTCCTGGAATATATATAGAAGTTTCTAGTATTTTCATCAATGTATAAAATCCATGTTCTATTTTCAGCGGGTCTTATATATACTACCATACAATTATATTGAAAAATTATATCATTATATTTGGTAGCAACGTTAAAATTAATAGAAGGCTGATGAGAATAACGCTACACTTCCTTTACATTTCCACCACACAATCACATTCAGAAGGTTCTTGTTCTCAAGATCAATTCAACTTTATTTGTATATAGATTTTCACTAAAGTATTTTTCAGTACATGTACTTATTTCATGACTGAACTCCAATAATGCAAAATACTGTTTAGTAATGTATGGTAAAGAATGGTATATGAACTTACAGCATTAATCAGGAATTTACTATAATCTAATAGTGATATATATGTGTCCTGAACAGATTCTAGTTATATAAAAACACATTAATTTATAATCTTAGTAAACTGTTTTCCTGTTATCTAAAATACAACTTCAAATATAATAGACCTATAATTGAGGCTTTCAAAAAGTCAAAAGCTATGATTTTCCTACACTGAAAATTTATTTCTGATAGGTACTTACTTCCTCTCAAATAAATAGCTATTCTCGTTCAGTGCTGCCCTCTATATGCAAAAAAATTACGCATGCCACAAACCTTGTATCTTCCCTCCACCAATAAGAGTGCGACATACTCTCATGACGCATGTGACTCCCTCTGCTCAATTCTACCGAAATATCACTTCGAGTTTTGGTAGAAGATGGATGAACCAGTTTTCAGTGGGAAGGAAGGGTGGTTAGTTCGAGATGGGGGAAACTATAACCTCAGATACGGTACATTACCTCCTCTCACGTAAATAGCTAGAATCCTACATTGAATAGGTGGAGGAACCATGAGGGAAAGAAAAAAGCATCCTTCGAAAGAGTATGAAGGACACTCCCTAAGATGAGATAGCTAGATTGTAATATGTGATGTGGGGAACCACACCAGTTCTGAACCAGGTATAATCTTCCAACATCGTAAAAAGATGTTGCGTATATGAGCAGAAAACAGAGGAGCACTTCCAATTAGGAGAGAATTGTGCTGGAAAGTGAACTGAACCATGCAATATCTATAAAAATCAATCCCAGAAATTATAAAAGTGGGTAAAGTGAAAAGGATGTGCCCTTACATGTAGAGTGGATAGGGCAAGATGGACAGTACACAAGAAGTCAACTACATCCAAAACCCAAGCTGCTGGGAACCGACCTCCATGTGGAGGGGGGGGGGTACGAATGAGGATCATACCATCGGTAGTCAACAACAGTCCAAAACCCAGCAACTGGGAATCAACATCCATGTGAGAATAGAATGAGGATCATACCCTTGGTAAGTCAACTACAATCCAACACCCGGCTGCTGGGTTCCAACATCCATGTGGGGGTAGGAAAGAGGATCATACTGTTGACAAGTCAACTACAATCCAAAACCCAGCCATCTGGCAGATGTAGGAAAGAGGATCATACAGTCTTCATCCCAAGCACATGAGACCAAAGGGAATGATAAACTAGTCGATCGATCTTGGAAACAGACACACTTTATCAAAAATATATTTACATAATGTAAACCATGACCCTCAAAATTGAAATTGACCAGAACCATCCCAAGCATATTATCATCCTCAGAATAAGAAACATCGAGAGATAGCGGAAGAGAAAGAACCTCTCCCATGACCAACAACACTGGTAGAGTATAAATGAGGGAGGACTATAGACATATATAATTCACGTGTTTGAGAACTTATCATGATTGGTTCTACTCTAAATCCAAAACCTGGCCATTGGGAATTGACATCGATGTGGGGGTAGGATGAGGGATCCCAACTGAAGGGGTGAACTGCAATTATAAAGTCTCACTCCCATTTGTTTTTATGTTTCATATGGGAGAATATCACATCACCTACACCAGCAGAACACTACTGCCTTACCCTCGAATGAATAGTTTTATAATCACTTCTATATTTTGTTTATATTTAATTAATCCATTCAGGAAGATGCCTCTATGGTCCACCACCCCAGTGGCTTGGAACTGGAAAGTGGTAAGGACTCTCAAACTCCACTAGAAGAAAAGAGGTAAAAACAGTGGAGAGTCTGGAGGTACAACAACACCCGTGATGGTGCAATGGGTGACCATAAAACCCTATTTTTAAAAGCAGATCATACCAATTTATTCAATACAAGGGATGGTCAGCTATCCTCTTCTGTTTTACCCAGGTAAAGCATGGGTGTGTATGGTCCTGGACGGGCAAACTTATGAAGCAATTCTATTGTGAGGATAAACCTTCAAGTGATCTTGTGGAACATTCTGTCTCTGCAGTGTGTGTTGCATGGCCATGGAATTATAACATGTAAGTCAATATGGCTTGGCAGTGTGAATTTCAACAGCTAAAGAATACCTGATCAGGCACAACTCGCCACAAAGCGAGATCAAAACAATGAGCATTAATAAAAGAAAAAGGTCCCTGAAAAGAAAACTTACCCAGTCAAAGTATCACTGAATTATGATATTCTAGAATGGCTACAGGCAGAAGACGATAACCCGAAGAGGAAGAAAACAGCGATCTGATGCAAATAGTGAGAGATGAACGTATCATAGGTAGTTCACATGCCCAATTGAAGAAGTACCTGCAAAGGACGGTGAAGATTAAACACCAGTGAAAAGGTAAGGTGTTGAATTGGGTGAGAATACACTCGGAACAAAGAACGGGAGGAAGACGATAAAGAGGAAGAAGCCAATTGAATGAAGAGCTAAACCCAGTTGGCAAAGAAAGAACACGAATAGAGGACGGTTGCCAAGAGAGAAAGAGTCGAGAATTGACACCACAGAAGAAATCCATGCAGGCAGTATAACAGAGAAGAGCACGTACAGGACACACAAGTCTATCTGGATCAGGACGAGGATAAAAGTGTGAAATGGAAGGAATGGAAAGCGGGTAAATTGAGGAGCTATCAGAAGGACTGAACCTGGAGAAGAAGGAGAATGGAAGGATAGACAAATGTGTAGGTCTAATCTTGGCTGAAAACATTGATTGCCAGAGCAAGAAGAATAGGAACCCGATTCCAAAACTAAGGCAATTTGTGGTTAGGGACGTAGCAAAAGCCTCAATGTGAGGAGTACCCCATTGAAGTCAAAGCCACTGGAAAACAAAATGATCGAGAGATTACTTCTTTGAATAAATCCACGAGATTCCTGTCTCGACAGGAATCAGATACACAACAAGAGGAAAAGCACCCAGAATATGGCATGCAATGATAGGAATATCGAGCATGTGAGCCCCAAAAGAAGATCCAACTTATGAATACAGGGGTATGGAGAACAGGTGCCAGCTTGTTGATTGAGATAAACAACCATTGAAGAAAAGTGGGAATGGATCATTACCAGACGATTTCTAGCCTGATGGAGAAAATGAAATGAAACACGACCTACATCGAGAAGTTTCAGGACATTGATAGGATAAGACCTCTCGGCCGCAGACCAAAAATCCCAAATCTCCCAATTGATCAACCCACGTTCCCCATCCCCGAAGGAATGCGTCTATGAAATGTGGAGAACTGGATGAGGAGGAGGAAACGGGATACCCACCGACGTGCGAGTCATATCGAACCAACAACATCGATTGATGACAAGGGTAGGAGGATGGGTATTAAGAGCTGACAAAGGATCCCTGCGAAATTCCAATGGTCATGAAAAGCCTACGAAAGAGCCCCCATATGAGCTTGACTTAAGGGGTTAAAGGTTACAATGGAAGATCACAACCACAAAAGTGATACAACTTCACGCACTGTAATTGAACTGAAAATTCAAACAAACTCAAAGAAGAGAAGGGCAGGTCCAAGTGAGATGTGTGTGTGTGTGTGTAGAAAAAGAACAGCACCCAAATGGACAAGATATTGGATAGGTCGCAGTAAAGATTTCACCAACTTGAATAATAGCCTATATAGCCGCCTCCAGGAGCAGCTGATAAGAGTAACAGACGGACTCCTGTTTAGAATGAGCAAACTGTAGCCAGTCAACCAAAGAAAGATGAAAGTGTAGCCTCAGAGCATATAAGGAATGAATGAATGCCCTGAACGCATGACAAAACACATAGGACCTAAGCAAGTCCGAAGGGCAGTACACAAAACAAGGAAATCACCCTATGGGGAATAAACTGAAGAGAGGGTCGCCAGTGACGAAATATCAGGATATGCAAATAAGCATTCGCGACATTCCTCTATTATCAATAAACCTGGAGAAAAAGTCCACCTAAGGATGAGAAATGACTCCAAGGTAAGATGGGGCAGATTGAAAATTAGAATTGGGCAGGACAAACCTAGTTCAAACTGTCAGTCTCCGGTTTGGAGCGAAGACAACAAACAACCTGGAATAAAAACCTGGAGAAAGATGATAAACAGGTGCAACGTCCTGTAGAGACAGAAAATCCTGTACTGCCTTGGACAAACGCAGACTGGTGGCAGGATTCCAAGTCTTGTGGAAGAAAAGGGTATCAGGGACAAATGAGATGGGGAAAGATACAGTAAGATAAGTCCCTCTGATAAATCCTGAAAAACCCATGGAACTTAGTGAAAGACCACAAAAGAGTAACAATATAATATAGTCAAGTTCCCACTGGTTAGTCTTCAGTACTGTTGGCGACATGCCCATCAACGTTGAATAAAATGACGAGATGAAAACCTCTAGAAGGGGGACAGAGACCGGTAGATAAGGATCAGGATGGGAAAGGAATAGGGGCATGGCGTGGATCCATCTGCAATAAACGTGCAACCAAAAAGGAAAGGGTCGAGTGTTGCCACACACAAGATTACAAAGCTTAAAATACATGATCGAAAATAAATCACCAAGGAAAAAATACAGAAATTCCGAAACGAAAAAGAGGTAACAAATGTACCCGGGGCAAAGTCACATCGCGACCTAGAAAATCCAAATTACAGTGAAACCACGTGTGTAAAGTGATAGCCGAAGGCAACAAACGAGCCAACATGAAGGTAATAAAGAATTACAGAAAAACGTATTATGCCTAGCTGATTTTGCAGAAGGGGGAGGTAGGGGGGGGGTAGAGGAAAACACAGCCATATCAGATGGTTTTAAAAGGGCTATAAAATCTTCATCGGCCTGAACAGATTCGGCTTGTTCAGGAGAAGAAGAAGGTTGACCCATAGAATGATCAATCTCACAATGGATAATAGCAGAAAAATCCAATGATGGGTTTCCCCTACCTTCAGCTTGTGAAAATATTGCTAGAGTTATAACATCGGAAGTGGGAACATGAACCTCACAATTCATTGTAAGCATACGTAAATCAAACAAAAGTGTTTGATGTAAAATATGCGAGTGTGAGAAAAAATAAAGACTGGGAAATTAAATTAAAAGATTTCTTTAATGTAAAGAAAATATGATAATGGAGAAAGCCCTCTTCGGAAATTAGACTATTAAAATCAGGAAGAGCACCAAAAGAAAAAAACGTCTGAACACAAGTACTGCGAGAAGTGATAGCTCAGTAGAATTGAATACAGAGAGTCACATGCGTCATGAGAGTATGTGAAGGGTTGATGCATGACCAGTTGCATAAGAGACGCATTGAAATCAGTCAATTCCAATGGAGGGGAGATAGAAAGCTTGTGGCATACATAAAAAATAATTTTGCATATAGAGGGCAACACTGAATGAGAATAGTTATTTATGTGACAGGAGGTAATGTACCATATCGGGAATATATTGCTGAAAATACGATAGACTGATAATAAAGATTGACAACAACGTTTGTTAGAAGTAAAGCCGATATTCTCAGTGATTGTTCGAAAAGGAAGACTAAAAACAAAAACTTCATATGTGGGTCGATGTGTAAGTAAGGGACAACTGCACTTGCTTTGATGGTATAATGTTATTCCTAAAGTGTTCTAGGATGCTGACGTCACAAAAAAGTTTGGGGAGAGATGACACTGAGAAGGTATTATAAATATATCAGCTGCACTGATCACCTGTACCATGCATCATATTGTTACGACAGCAGAAGTTACGCGATGCTGCTGGCGCACGCGTGACTGAGTTTCTCCAATTATCTGGGAAGTTCCCGAATTTTGTAGATATTTGTTAGTATAAAGCCTGGCAGAGAAAAGCCAGGGGATGGTTAAGCATACAGAAGTCATGCTGAGTTTCAGGTAATTTACGATTTTGTTTCGAGCTAGTGTGTGTTTTGCATTCGTAGAGATTGAAATTATTGTTACGTCTCCGTTCGTTCGTTAATTTTCCGTAAATTCGTTCCGACGAAACTTTAGCGACACAAGTCCTTTCTTAGATAAAACTGGTTTATTCTTTCCGAATACAACTTTACGATACACTTAATTTCAACAGTCGCTCTATAACAAACGCTATAATTCTCAACGAACGTCTCACATACTCGTACTCAACAATACTCAATTCAATTACACACATTGTTGCCGTCACTTTGTGACCATCTTATATATACAAGACTACCCCCAATCTAGTAGTCGCCCGACAATTCACGAAGGTTCGAGAAAGACGTAGCGTGATACTAGTCACGTGACCTCGCTGAAGTACCAGTATCGAGATTGTGAATCGCTGTGATTTATAGCATGTATTATAAAAATCGTTAAGCTTAGAGTGACGAGAAACGTACTGACTGTGGAATTACTGGGTACTAAAAGTTTGTATTGAGAAAGAATAAACTGGTTTAATCAAGAAAAGACTTGTATATTGAAGTTCCTCGGAAAGAATTTCTACCGGAAATTAACAATCAAGCAGATCAGTAATACATCATATAGCTTACACGTATTATTTTTATGGTAGCATTTTCATAACATCAAATGTCAAGAAGAAAACAGAGATCCAATGTTCCTAAGTGAGCTGTTCAGTTACAATAATACAGAAGAAACAGTAATGTACTTTAAGAACCTGAACCTTGTTAGACAATAAATACATTTTAAACTTTAGAATATTCCTTATTGATTAAAAGTTTACAAATTATATTTGTATTGTTCCATTTCTCAAGAAAACACATGAATATGAACAGCATGTATTTTTTTTCGCAATTTGTAAAAATTACATTTAAATATCATAACCAAAAATAACAAAATATAGCCTTGTAATTTGTGGAGTCAAGTATTTTAATTAAAGTACAGTAGTTTCCATTTTGTAGGAATTAAATTTTAAATCACTTTTCCCAGCTTCACTTTCTCGCACACACACACCCCTCAGTGGAAAGAGCTGGATGCAACACTGTGCTGTCTAACAAACAATGTGGCCAGGTTTAGCACATATTTTGTGATTTTACACGAAATCTGACATATTGGAAAATGTAGCATATTTTTAGCATGTTCTTAGAATATTTGTCATTTTTCTAGCACATTGTTAATTCAAAATTGAAAAAAAATTACCGAAGAAAGTTGAGTGCTTTGCTCTGTTTCGCTCTTTTGTCATTACAATCGGTATTGAAGATGGCATCAGACAACGAATCTTCGAGATACACCATCTGACGACAGCGGAGCGCGGTCAGTTAAATTTCAGTGCATCTTCAGTCTTGTAGTATGTAGTTGTTCGAGAAGGTATAATAAAGGGATATAGTGAGCATTGTGTAAAATTTTAACCTCCAAAGAATGTGTTTGAGAAGTTTAACTCATCAATATATGAATAGATTGCCAATCAGTTATTATATTTCTGCATAATGTGTATAGATTAAGAATATCTTTCAGTTCTATGCTAGTTGCAATATAACTAAGAAGTGCTTCAAATAGGTCAAGTTAATCGTGTATGTGAAATTTCAAGCATTTTAAGGAATCTTTGTAAAGAAATTAGTTTTAAGATAGAGAGTTATGGACTTTATTTGATTGCTAAAATATATTCCATAGAAAAATGTAATAAATTGAAATTATTCCTTTTGTATCTCATTTTCTATTCCATTTAATGCTTAGATTGAATGGTATACCTGCTCAGGCATTGGGGATAAATGGTAAAGGTAAAAAAAGTGAATCAGAAGTTGGTTTATTATGCAGTGACCTAGATACTGGATTTAATTTTTTTTATGTTAGGATGATAGATACCTACAGACATGGTTTTTAGGCTACTTATGTGTCATAAGGGGTTCTACTCTTTCAAAAATAATTGTCAATTGAATTTAAATTCCCAGCAGACAATGACACACCAGAATTTCCAGCATGCAACTTGAAAACTGTCAACTTAGCAACTCTTTCCACACGGCCCTTTATTTCTGTTGCCATATCATAAAGTATGAGTCAGATAATTATGTGATACAACCAGTGAACAAGTAATATGATCAATATTATAAGTACTTGTGATTTATCTACATATTTCATATCTACCAACGTTCAGTAATTTAACACTTTTTTTCGTCAACCTATCACTTCCACCAGAAGAACCTGGTCAGTCTTCTCACAAATCAGAATAGTGTATGTGTAGGGAAATAGTAGAGCTAGAGTGGTCATAGAAAATATTTGTGGGCTCCTGTTGCTCATAGATAAGACTAATTATTATTATCATTATTATTTGTAATTTTTAATGGAGAACTTGTAATGGACTAAAAGACAACTAGGGTCAAACAGAAACAATTTATTAAATATAACATTATCACTTCTAATGAAAGTTACTAAACCGTGTCAGGCCAGGTCCTAATATTAATAAAAGAAATACAATATAAATTTCAATTAATAAATAAAGGAAAAGGAACCAGAAGAAGGTAACAACTAATTATGAAAATCACAATATTACAAAATCAAATTACCTATGATTATCAATTATAATATCAAGTGAACTTCTGTCTAACTATTTCTGGTGAACTAATTCATTTTCAAGATCAAGTACGACTTTCTGTTGTGTAGTTGGACCACTAGGTTGCATCTCTTGTGACTAGCTATTATCAAAAATCTACATAATCTTTCACAATATTAAAATCTGTACACAAGAACTGCTAAGGATGGTTGGTGTCAATTTCGTAATAATGAAAATTGACGTGCTTTAGGTAGAAGGTGAGTGAGTACTTTTACTAATAATCCTTAGTTAAACTTAAATAACTGAAGGATTAATAGACGATTGGTAAACAAAACCATAAAATCAAATTAGAATTTGCTATCTCAAAAGTTTTAGAAATTCTTAAATAATTGTTCAACTTTCAAGTGCCTTTTACCTTTTTAGATTTACAAATATAAGTATTACTACATTAACACAACAATTAACATGAAAAACGATGGACCATTACAAAGTAAACACAGAAGATAACCTTTATTTTTAACTTTTAAGGAAATAAATATCTTGTCTATTATACTTTAAAAAAATTACTGACTTGTAGTTGCACTGTTTTTAACTTCAAAGAGCAGCTTATTCCATAAGCCTATTATTAGTAGTATTACATTAGAAATAATAAATTTGTTTTAATTGGAGCATAGCCAGTATTTTCCAAATTTTAAACTTATAGTTAAACTTCTGTATGTTAGGTCCCTCAAGTTTTTTTAAAAATACAACAGAAATACATTGGACATTTCCCTGTCAACTGAAAATCTATTTAACTTCAGTAAGATCACCTTTTAGTTTACCAAGAAAATTTTCCCCATAAGTCTTTCATCCTAGGAATCATTTTAGTATCCTTCCTCAGAACACTTTCCAATAAATCAATATCCAGTTGAATTTGTCTACTGTAAAGTTGAAATATGATGGTATAGTATCACAACAATCAACTTTATCTTATCT
>NW_013671358.1:8871-16566 GCF_000517525.1 Limulus polyphemus | reverse complement strand
ATATAACAGCAAATGTACAATGTTTCGACAAGGTTTTTGTCATCATCAGGTTCAAAACCTTGATGATGACAAAACCTTGTCGAAATGTTGTACATTTGCTGTTATATTAAAGTTTTTCTTCATTACCCATTCAAGCCGTCTCCAGCCATTATTTACAATACTAACTGATTAGTCACCTAACTCATAAATAAACTTACTTATGGAATTTCCTTGTTAATTATAACTTAATACACATAGTAAATCCCACTTCCAATGCTGAACAATTTTCTGACACTGAACTCGTAAACTCACTCTACTCAACTCATATTTATAAAGTATCCCTGTTTCTAGCCATCATCACAAATGACAGCTCCCTCTAGCAAACAAATAAATTATAACATTGGAAATATAATTTAAAACTACATGTATCATATTCAGAATTATAGTGTATAAAGTTTCACAGTTTACAGGTCTTTACAAATCAATCAAATTGACCAAGCCATATGAAGCTGGTTAACACCATGCTAAGGTTTGTAATTAACACTTCAAGTCAAAGTTTTCAGTACTTAGTTTAAAATTCTACAGTGAGTAAGGTTGAACTGAAGGTATTTAGTTCTAAAATATTTTAAGTAGTGCACTTAAAAAAAAAATTTGTTTTTACTTATCAAAAAAAAAAGTTCTCCATGTTCAATTACATAAAAACTTATACTTTACATGAAAATAACTTTATATATGTATGTGTTGTTAATTATTAGTTTTAATGATAATAATATTCATTTTTTATCAGTAAGTTAACTGTACAAACATTATAGATGAAATAAGTGTACTGTGTATTGATATAAAGTTCTTTACTAACAGTAGACAATAGGTTAAAAATTAGTTTAGTTAGTAGAGTACAAGCTTGACATTTTAAATAACCTCACCCACAGGTGATGGTATAGATTATAATCACAGCAGTGTCATTTGTATCAAAGACCAAAATAAGCAGAAGAATATAACCTAATTTTAATTTCAATGATGAGGAACCCACTTTGAGACTAATTTATTTTCAAACATTATTTTTATAGTTAGGCCTACAACTACAAATGAGAATAGCATGAAGCAAGTGTTAAGGAATATATAAATAATTCATTGTTTTTTTGTGGACTGGATTTGTCGTTATTTTTACCACATAATCCAAGAGAACCTGTCCAGTACCTTCAAAACATTTGGCAAGTTTTATTAAACATTACAAAAACAAAAATCAAACTTTTTTAATAAATTGTTTTTACTAAAGATATGTCTGTAAATTTATAAAGCCTTTACTAAGCCTTTCAGTGTGAGAGGTTATTTTCCTGTTAATAATAAAACTTACCTTCTCTTTAAATAGTTTTTATACTTAATTTCCATGACTTATATAATCTCTTAAATATCTTTTTTAATTACTGTATATTGTAAGAAATAACATTCAATTATAATTATTTATTCTAACAGTCTCAGCCTCTAACCTGTTCATATATTGCTGTACTTTGATTTTATGGTTTTATTGTTGCATCTTTGATCATTTCTCTTCATTAAAAGCACTATATGTTTCCAATACAGATTAGGATAAACTAACAATAACGTCAAAATCATACTCCAACTGACAAGTGACCTTTGCACTCACTTGCTGAACTTCAGTAACTCACTTATTTCAGTCTGTTGATTGTCCAAAAACTAATTTATATATATGTCATTTATTCATATAATATCTCAAAACTATTACAATATATTTGGCCTTCAATTTAATTTGTAACATGTGTTAACAGATTCTGTTAGCTTCTTAGTTTGTTTTGGTGGTTATAAGCTTGGTCACAGGTTCAACTCCCATCACCAAGCAGCCCAAGCATTAGAAGTGGGTGGTGTTAACTAACTTCTTTTACTGTAGCCTATAATTTCTAAGTTAGGGACAACTAGTGGAGATGTGTGGTTTTAGAAATTCCAGTTCAGTTCGATTATGGTTTGGTTTTACTTTTAAAACCTCAGCTATTAGTTCAGTTTGTTTTTTAAGCCTACATTATAATGTAAACGAAAATATTTACTTTCACATGTATATAGTAAAACTAACTGAACCGACACTGAATACTATCAGTTAATCTCTAATGGAAAAGGTATTATTTTGAAACACTTTTCATTTGTATTTTGTTTTACAATAAAGATGTTATATTGTTCTGATGGATTTTAATAAAGATAATCAAATGAAACTGTAATTTTTTATAAAATGATAACTTTACAAATATTTTTAAAATAAACTTATGAAAAAAAACTGGTATCATAACTCAGAACAAATCACAAATTACAGTACTAAATACAATAAATATGTAAAATATTCAAGAATTACATGAACACAGTGTTATGACAGCGGAAGTTGCGTGACGCTGGGAACATGTCACTGAAGTTTCTAGAATTACCAGGAACCCCGCGAATATCCGAGTGTTTGCTAGACGCCCTCATTTTTTAGTATATAAGCCTGGCAAAGAAAGGCAGTGAGAGAGAGATAGATAATTGAGTCAAGCGAACAGTAGGCACCACAAGTAAAGTGTATCGCTGTGATTTATAGCGTGTGTTATAAAGATTGGTAAATTTAAAGTGACTGTGGAAATTCTGTGTATTACTCAAAGTTGTTTCGAGAAAGAATAATCTGGTTTAATCGAGAAAGGGCTTGTATCGCTGAAGTTCCTCTGAAAGAATTTATACCGGAAATTAACAAACAAACAGATATGCAACAAATTGGTGTCAGAGATTGGGAAGGGAAAAAAAATAGGAACGAGAAGTGGCAAATCAATCTACAACTTAGCAGATTTGATGGCAGCAATACAAGAACAGCAAAAGAAACAAGAAGAGAGATTACAGCAGTGGCAGCTCGAACAGCAAAATTAACAAGAGAGATTACAGCAGTTGTTGGAGTAAAAAAAGAAAGAAACTACAACATTGGTTGGAGGAAAAAGAAAATAAATAAGAAGAGAGGCTACAGCAGTGGTTGGAGGAGAAAGAAACACACAAGAAGAGAGGCTACAGTAGTGGTTGGAGGAGAAAGAAAATAAACAAGAAGAGAGACTACAGCAGTGGTTGGAGGAGAAAGAAAATAAACAAGAAGAAAATCTTTAACAGTAAAGAGAAAGCCAGCATACACAAATCGAAAAGATTAGTAAACTTCAAAGTGAATTAAATACATTAAAGGATGATTTACTGTCTTTTACACAGGGAGGATATATTAACCATGGACATAATCAGCCCCAGACAACAGGAAGCCCCTTCCAGACCCTGCAGCTAAACCCTAATGACGACATCTTCAGTCCTGTCAGAAGTCACATTCCAGACATGAGTGTCAGTAATAGAGGTGATCTAGTAGGAAGGAAGCCACAGGAATTCGATGAGAAGGCACCATGGGAAGCATATAGAGCACAATTTGAGCTTCTGGCAGAAATTAATGGATGGACAGAGGAGCAGAAAGCAGTGTACTTGGCAACGAGCCTGAAGGGACAACCATTGGAAGTACTTGGACAGCTGTCAGCAGATGACAGGCACAACTATAGAGCACTGGTAGCTGCTCTAGAACTCAGGTGTGGAACTCAAAATCATTCTGAAGTCTACAGGGCTAGGTTTAGGACAAGAGTCCATGCTAAAGGGGAGAGCCTGCAAGAGCTGGCACAGGATTTGGAAAGTATGGCACACAAGGCATACCCAACTGCACTACCAGATGTTCTCAAGCTGTTGCTGAGGGATCAATTTGTAGATGCCTTGGACAGTCCACAACTGAAGATACAAGTAAAGCAAGCACACCCCTGTACTCTGCAGGATGCAATTGCCAGAGCTCTTGAATTCAAAGTCCAGCACACAGGTACCAAGGTTGGTACAGTCATCAGGATATTCAAGGCCAGAAAAGGGCAGCTTTCAGAGAAGTTTGAGGGACTTTGCTGGCACTGTAACAAAACTGGGCACAAGAAAGCTCAATGCTGGCAACATCAACACAGGGAATATGCCACGGCAGGAAAGGCTGCTACCCAGAAAGGTTGTTGGAACTGTGGAGAGCAAGGACATACAAGGAGCCAGTGTAAGAAGAATACTACCAATAAGTCAGCCTCGAAGAAACCAGTAGTGGTTGGTGTTGAGGAATGCCCACCAAACCCCATTGTGAAAGTCCCAACAGCTAAGTGTAAAATGCAAGGACACATAGTGTCTACGTAACAAGAAAGCTGGATGGCCAAAAGTGCAACTTTGTTATAGATTCTGCATCTCAGAAAACCCTTATCAGTATCAACGTGCTGGATCAAAAAGGAGTATCAGAAGACATACAGAAACTCTGTGGTGTAACAGGACATTATGCAAGGTTGTGGGAACCAGTGTGGATAAGTATTGAGTTCATGGGCATAAAGGACAGACACAAAGTGTACTTGGCTGACATTGAAGACCAATACATATTAGGGTTGGACTACTTACTACTGAGAAAGTGTGTAGTTAACTTTCATAAAGTGACTTTTGGGAACAACAAAGAGATGTTGGACTAACCAGGTGCGATCAAGCTGAAGTCAAAGTGACTGAAGGAGTTGATGATGGTGAAGTGGAACCAAGTATAGACATTAAAGCAGAACAGGAGAAAGACCAAGATTTGAGCCAGTAATTGATTTTCTACAAGTAAGTGTTTTGTGCCCTGCTTGAGAGAAGGTGTCTAGCTTAAGCCCTGTGAAAAAGAACTATTGGGCACAATGGGACCAGTTGAAGCTTGAAGATGGTATTCTTCTCCAGAGATGGGAAAGTGATGACCTAGCAAACAGTTATACCGAGAAAGTTACGTGAAGTTGTGCTGTGTCAATCCCACGATAGTTTAACATATCGGAGTTAAGAAGACATTGAGTTACCCACGGCAGAGATTCTACTGGATAGGTATGAAGCAAGATGTGGAAAAATGGTGCAGGACCTGCAGTACATGTTGTGCAAAAAGGGGACCCAAGCATAAGGGAAAGAGTAGCCATTTACATTGCTGGTCCTTTGCCCCAGACTCATGCTGGAAACAAGTACATTTGTGTGATGATGGATTATTTCACCAAGTGGCATATGCAATACCAAATCAGGAAGCTACAACTGTAGCTTCGGCTATTAGTGATTTCTTCTTCAGATTTGGTATGCCATACGAACTGCATTCAGATTAAGGCTGCAACTTTGAATCAGCTGTGTTCCATGAATGCTGCAAGTTGTTTGGCATACGAAAGACCAGGACAACGCCACTTCACTCACAGTCCGATGGGATGGTAGAAAAGTACAGTTGGACACTGGGACGGGAATTGGCCAAGTTTTGTAATAGCCACCAAGATGACTGGGATGTCTTACACCACTGTTGATGGCCTACAGAACAGCAGAGCGTGAAGCCACTGGATACATTCGAGCAAAGCTGATGTTTGGTTGGGAACTTCGGTTGCCAGTGAACCTGATAACAGGACGCCTACCTTACGAAGAGTTGCCTGAAAATGTGCTAGAGATCGTGAAAGTGTTATCTTAAGGATATCTTATCTTTAGTACTAGATTTTAGGGGAACTTGTTTGAATCAATCAAAGTTTTTAAGGATATATCTTATCTTTAGTACTAGATTTTAAGGAAACCCTTTAGAATCAATCACAGTCTTTAGGATATATCTTATCTTTAGTACTAGATTTTAGGGGAACTTGTTTGAATCAATCACAGTCTTTAGGATATATCTTATCTTTAGTACTAGATTTTAGGGGAACTTGTTTGAATCAATCAAAGTTTTTAAGAATATATCTTCTTTTTAGTACTAGATTTTAGGAAAACCTGTGTTAATTTAGCTAGTGTTTGTAAATTAAGGTTATATTTAAGCCTATGTGGTTTTAAAGAAACGAAACACGATAAATGTTTAGGCTTACGGTGGTCTATGGTCCACGTGGAAAAGAATTTCCTTGATGATCGGTATTGGAATAGGTAGAGGAAGGATAAAGGCCTCACTTGAACTCACCACCATCAGACAGACTGCTAGGGCTAATAACAACCTTTTATGGTCCATTCTGAAAAGAAAAAACAAGTGTATGTTCTAGTTTAATCCCAGAATTCCGTTTTTTCTTTCCAAACGTCACTGACAGTTTAGTTTACTCGAATTTTAAAAGTCACGAAATTTACAAGAAGACCTATAACTCTGATAGTATTGTTTAAAATATTACTAATAAGTTACTGTTGTGGAAATGGGCTGTTTAGGGATCAGTATTTTATTATTATTATCATGCTCTGGATCCTATGAAAAGTTAAAGGTAGAATAGGTTTAATAAATCCACAAACACACACACACAAAAGGATTGTTGTCATTACAACTGTTGTTATGGTTACTTCGTGCATTACGCAATCCTTGCTGTGGGGTAAGTTCGTGATTCCTTGGTCGGAGGAATACGAGATCTGCCAGTACAGCAGACGTATTTCTGTTTCAACTGTTATGATGTTATTTTACTGTCTAATGTGTTATTGCCGTGCAGTCGGTCACCAAATGAAGTGGATCTTTACAAGATTATTTTGTTTTCATTCAATTACCTAAACTGTGAGAAAACTTCAGTAGCTGTTTGTTTAATCTAGATTTCACCTTCACCCGTAGAATAGTATCGTTTTCGGCTATGCGTAAAGGAGATGCTTCTAATCCTTCAAATGAAACCTAGATTAAATAATTAACAAATAGCTACTGAACGTTTTCTTACAGTTTAGGTAATTGAACTTTTTTTAAACTTTCTCGTTCAACTGTATAATTTTTTTTCTAGACAGTCATAACTTTGATCACTAGAGGGAGTTGAACTTTACAATACTTTCTTTTTCACCTTGTCTAAAGAGTCATAACTTTAGAAGAGTGTTTCAAATTAATCAGTTTGGCCTAAGGACTAAACCTTCTCTCTCTTTATCAGAATCTATTTGCTAACAGAAAAATAGTAAATTAAAAAAAAAGTGTAACCCCATAGTAGGTTTCTTGAAAGTAACTCCTTAAACCCCCCTCACCCCCATACTCAAAAGCTCGACATGATAACTTGATAGAAGTGCAATTGGCTTAAGAGTATTGTAGGATACGTAGAACCAATACTCAGGTAAGGAGTAGTCATCTATCTATATCCTACTAAAACTCTGAAATTGTGTGTTTGTTTGTGTACTTGTCTGTAATTAAATACAGCAAAAACGGCGCACAATAGCGCCATATTTGTAATGAAATGAGAATATAAACAGAATAAAACAAGTTTTGTTAAAATCGGGCCACGGGAGCGCCGTTTTTCGGGTCACTTTTATTACATTCCATTATTATAAATCTTCGTTTTCCCCCTGATGAATCACTTTAAAATATCTTCTATACAACAATATATGCACAACAGAAATTAAATGATGAGATAAAAATGTGTTATAACGGAGCTTAGAAAGAACAACAATAAAATGGACCTATAATATTATTGACTATTTCCAAATAGTAACTATGGAGACGAGGTAATAAAATAAAGTCGAGAACAACAACAAAATTTTATAAACGAAAACCTCTCGCCGAGCATTGGCTATTATATTATTTCCCTGTCAATGTTCCCATCTTCACTAAAAGGCGTAAGATGACAAAAAACAAGATATTGACGAATCTATCTATATACTACTAAAACTCTGAGACTGTTTGTTTGTTCGCTTATTTTCTCAGTCAAGCAATCATTCACGCTACCGTTCGCGCTCTTTACGAAA
>NW_013671358.1:2163-8011 GCF_000517525.1 Limulus polyphemus | reverse complement strand
GACGTGACTTTTCGAATAAAATGTGGTCAGCGAGGTAAGCCAAAGGTGGTGCATGCCAACAGGCTTTGGCCTTGTCATGGTCCAGGACATTTCTGTTGGAATGAAGTGAACAATGGAACAAATGAAACTGCTGAAGACGTATCACCTGAAAAAGCCACTGTCAAAGAAGAAACTCTACCTGGTTTTGAGAAGGAAAACAGTGAAGCCATTAATGAAGTTACTACCGCTGATGTGACTGCTTTTGATAATGGGACATTTCCTTATGGAGCAGATGATTCCCATGTGTAGTAGAAGCCAATGAGGCAGAGACCAGTATGGAAGAAGATACATCCTGTAAAATTAGGATACTTTGTTGTAGTTTAATTTTGTGTTTGTAAATTCTGTACATTTAATTAAGTTATTGTTATTTATCTATTGGTTAAATGTAAGTGGCTATTGTTCGGGACGAACAATACTAAGGAAGGGGCAGTGTTACGACAGTGGAAGTCGTGTGACACTGGGAGCATGCATGCTGGAGTTTCTAGAATTATCGGGGGAACCATGCAAATCTCCGAGTATTTGCTAGACACCCTCTTTTTAGTATATAAGCCTGGCAAAGAAAGCCAGCGAGATAGGCAGATAGATCCAAGAGATAGATTGAAGAGAGAGAGAGATAATTGAGTCAAGCGAACAGTAGGCACCGTAAGTAAAGTATGTGAATCACTGTGATTTATAGCATGTGATATAAAGATTGTTAAGTTTAAAGTGACTGTGGAAATTCTGTGCATTACAAAGTTGTATTTTCACAAAATATGACATGATATTAGCTTATTACAGCATATTTACATATTTATACTGTTTCTTCTTATACCCACTAAGATAAGAAATTAGTTTATTAAAGTATATGTAATTTTTTGTGTTTTTTTTCAACAAATCTATGTGAGTCAGGCGTGGTAACATAAACTTATATGTCAATAATGTTTAACCTACATAAAGCTAATATTTGATATATGATGAAAAAAGCAAAGGAGTCCTCTGATTCAACAACAATGTGTCTTCCTCTTCAGGGATTACTGTTCATTTCTTTCTGTTAAAACGTTTACACATTCCCAGTCATCTTTAATTTCTATAATTTTGCTTTTATTTATTGGTTTCATTCTCAGGATGTTTACCTTTGCACATCTCATGTAGCTGATATAATAAATGTCTTAACAGATTCCTTTTCCTGAGTTTGATGTTTTTTTCCCCACAAGGTGGAGACTGGTATTGTAATGGTTGTACAAATAGATGTGTCATCCATTGTTGTTGGTTCCATAAGAGTGAAAACCATTTTATTTCAGTCTGGTCTCCAGCAACCACTCTGTCCCGGTGTACAGTACAGGGGAATTGTAATTGATAAGTTTAGATTTCACTATTTTCGTATAAGCTGTGTTTGAGATTATTAATGTCTTTGTTCATTATAACAAACAATTAATGAAATTCTATTTGTATTATTTGTCAGGAAAATATTCAATTAATCAAAGTAGTGCTTTGAACTAGTACTGTTTTCAGTTGTTCTAACAGTTGGTTAATCAAAATTAAGATTACATTGCTTGTCATAAAGACAATCAACTAATCCACATTTGGATTATTGATTATCACTATTTTCAATTACTCCAAGTATCCAAGTATTATTATAGTTTTATGTTGTTAAGTTCAAAGTTATACAATGGGCTACACATGTTTCTTGTTTTTACTTTGCTTGACATGTTTAGATTGCATATTTTTGATAATTGACAGTTTTCTGGTGGATGTCAGGATACTTGTGTACCACAAAGTAAATTATACACCAGACCTGTTCATCTAAACACATTGTGTTGTATTTCAGTATGATGTAATGAAGCATGATTTACATTCAGTGTTGTTATACACAAATAAACACTATTTATACTTCTATCAACAGTAGAAGCTGATTCCTTACAACAAAGATCTTTACATACCATTTTGAAGTTTGGTGTAGTGAAAGAGGAACAAGAAGAGAACTGTGATGAAGGAACAGAAAAAACTGAGGTAATTTTTGTTTAAAACTTTTATAGTTATTGTAAAGCTGTAAAGATGTCTTTCTGGACTTCATTTGATTAACTCTCTCAACATGGGCTCGGTCAATTTGATTGACCATGTGACCTCTTTGTACTTGATTAAAGTCTTTATAGATTTATTACTTCTACTTTCAATATAGTTTGTATATCGTCAAAAAATTTGGCAGTTTTTCAGTTCATATTATAAGTGTTTCACATAGAAAAAATCATATTTTTTAGTGAAGTATTTTTAATAAAATAAAATAGAAATTTGTCCATAAATATATTGAGTATTTGTTTTGAATAGTTCATGTGCAAAATAATTTTCATGTTAAAATTAAAAATACTTTTCTTCATGTCAAAAATCTCAGATTTCCTTTGTGTAATCCCTAAAACCTAAATGCGTTTCAAACGTTTTTTTTTTCAGTAAAACTTCAAAGTATATCTGTTATTTTCTCTATCCTATTTCATAATCACCAAAATGAAATAAACCTAAATTACTCTTTATTTCTTTCTAGAATGACTTCAAATTGTAACATGAAACTACATTCGTTTATCCCAAGTAGCTCTAAGTTCGTAACAGCATATATCTATTTATAATTAAATGTTATTGTTTTATTGCCCTTTGAACTGTGTCTAACTACTGTCTGTGCCATTTTTGTTGTAAATCACTTGGGAGAATGTGTAACTCACGTTATGCTATCGAATTGCATTATCCATGAGTTGCTCGCACACATGCCTCATGAACCATTTTAATTATATTATTATTACTTATTTTACCTAATCTAGTCGTAAATAACTTACAAAGATCTGTATTTTTAGATTTTAGCTACTTTTGTAGTAATAAATAAAGAATATATATGAGAAACAAGAAATAATGTACTTAATCAATCTTCTTTTTTTCTTGCCCTCGATTGTCAAGGACAGTTAGCCTGATTTTTTATAGTAATTATAATTATGCAATTAATAATTTTTATTTAATTAAATAATGCACCAAAGAAAATAGACTAAATAACATGCAAAAAGTAGAGAAATTCCCCTAACTCTCAAAATTTTTCTGGCTTTCTAACTGTGTGACAAGAGCCATTACAAATTCATCCAAGCTAGCCGTTAACTTTCCCATGAGAACAAATCTTGTACTGTGAGTGAACTGAACAACATTCTGTTCAGAACACAACGTTATACAATACATCATTTGATAGATGAAAACCTTGACTTTCTATTGGTTATCGGTAACATATAATGAAACATAAGAGAGAATTACCAATGAATTGTGAAACAGAGGATGTGATGGGTAGGTGTGGCAGGAGGGGTCTGATTTTCTATTGGATAGCTCTGTAACCAAACAAAATTGAAGGCTTTAAAAATTATAGTTTGTATGGGCAATAACAATTTTATAGAGTATTTTACGTTTAATTTCATGAATTTTTGAGGAGTGGTGGATAAAATAGGGATGATGACATGCTAAGAGAAAATGTCACATGGATCACACTAGTGGAAATTCAGGATTTTTAAAAATGTTTTCTTGTAGAAGTAAGAACTTATAACTTTTATATTATTAAAATATGGATTTTATGGTATTCTAATTGGTATAACATAAACAAAAAGTAGTTTCATAAAATTTTGAATAGAAAACACTAAAACCTTGTGTCATGTGCAGTAAAGGATACCATGGGGTGATAGGGTTAAAGGAGAGTCAGTGTTGAGATACTTGAAATCTTGAAATTCACAAAATTTAATAAACTGCTCTCTAAACCTGTCACTTTGTTCTTTTTTGTATCATTAATGTTAACAATCCACATATGTTAACATTAATATTTCTGATACAATACATACTTTTTCTCACATACAAAGCTTCTCTCGATCTTGGACTACCCTCTAATGCATTAAAAATCATAATTCTCTCCTAATGCACTAACCTTTTTAATCCCCTGAGTTCCTGCTGCTTATTTAGCGTGCATAGCACATTTGTCAACCCTCCACCAACAGGAGAGTTTACACACTCCCTCTCCTCCTCCTTTCTTCTTATCCTATTCTGTTCCCTCCTCCAAATGATTTAGTTTCTTGCATTTGTCTTTCCAAGGCTGTGTCAGAGATTCTGCTCAAAGACACTGTCAAACCAGTAATTTCAGTTTCTTCAGGTTTTTATTCTTGACTGTTTGTCATCCCCAAGAACACTGGAGATTAGAGACCAGTCATAGATTTGTCCCTTCACAGAATTGGTCGGGCCTTCACATTTATGCTTTCTCCTTGGCAAGCACTGTTAGTAGCTCCATATTGACCAACTTATTAATCTTGGTTCCCTCTTCTCAAAGTTTTGCAGATGTCACCTCCTCTGCCTCTCCATCACTCCTTCGTCAACCTCCTTTGGGTGCCTTTCATCCCGTCATACCCATCCTCCATCTTCATGCTTGGTTTTTCAGATCCCTCACCAGATGCACGAGTCTGACAGTGTGTTGCTTCTGTTCTCTCGTGTTCCTCTATTGCATCAGTTTACCAACGCCGTTGGTATACTTTTAGTTGTTCATCTGTCAGACATGGTTTCAATCCTACACAGTCTACTGTGCATTATTTTTCCCAGGTTTTCTCTTGGCTCTTTGATCAGAATCTTTTATTTTTTACAGTTTCAAGCTATCAGGCTTTTTTTCCCCAGTTTCACCATGTTTTTTTCATCACTGGTCCTTTCCCTCTTCTTCTGGTTGTTTTTACTTCTTTAACCTCATATTTTTCCTCTCCCTGATTGTAATCTTAATGTTGTCCTTTATGCCTTATCACATTCTCTATTTGAACTCTTGTCATCCTGTTCCCTCTATCATCTTTCTGTTAAGACCTATTTTTCTTCTTCTGTTGGCATTGGGTCAGCGTAAGTCTGACTTTTTTGCCATTGATGTTTCCCATATACTTTATCACAGTATCTATATTGTTCTTTGTCCTTTCCCTCTTCTTCTGGTTGTTTTTACTTCTTTAACCTCATATTTTTCCTCTCCCTGATTGTAATCTTAATGTTGTCCTTTATGCCTTATCACATTCTCTATTTGAACTCTTGTCATCCTGTTCCCTCTATCATCTTTCTGTTAAGACCTATTTTTTTTCTTCTGTTGGCATTGGGTCAGCATAAGTCTGACTTTTTTGCCATTGATGTTTCCCATATACTCTATCACAGTATCTATGTTGTTCTTTATCTGGACTGTTCCTTCCTTCCCAAAACTTCTTCCAAAGAAGGAGAATCTGCCTTCTCCCTTAGATCCATCTCACATCTTTATTCTTGATTGGATCCTGATCACCTTCTGTGTCCTGTATGAGCATTGCATTGCTATATTTCTTGTCCTCCTTTTCATGGCTCCTATTTGTTTCTGTCCTGGAATCTTGCTGTTTCTTGTGATCTTTCTCATATCACTCTTATGGGTTGGGTTTGTTAGCTTATTCAGTTGGCTTACTCTTCCCTTTCTTGTGAAGGATGTTATCTTTATCAAAATTGCCACATTACTATGTCATTGGCTGCTTGTTTTCATCGCCCTTTGGAGGAGATTGTTCATACCAGTATGTGGACTACTACTCAAACTTTTGTATTGCATTACTTACATCATTTGGCTGTATCCTTTGCTGACAGATACCATCTTCCTCCAGTGGCAATTCTGCATGGTCCGGTTCAGTTGGTGAGTGTATTCTTTTGTGTAATTTGTTTTCATTTTTTTTGCAGTGGCCTCCCCTTCTGTTAGTTTCTTATTCAGATCCCACTCTATGGTGAATATTGCCTGGTCAGTTGTGCTACGATATTCGTATATATATATATATATATATATATATATATA
>NW_013671358.1:0-1163 GCF_000517525.1 Limulus polyphemus | reverse complement strand
AAAACATTTGAAAATAGATTTAAATTGAGTTTTAGTGGAAATAAATGTAGAGAACAGTCATTGTTACTATAAAATGAAACAGAAAGAAACTTTCTAACTAAGCAGTTTGTCTTATCTTTGTAATTCTCTGTGTATAGAGTTTGTGAGTAATAGTTCAAAGCAGTGTCTGTAGATTAATAGTTCAACATGTGCAGAAAATGTGGTGCTATGGTTGACTTTACAGTGATAAAATGGCAAACATTTGAAAATAGATTAAAATTAACTTTGACTGGAATTGTTACTATAAAGAAACCTATTAGCTGTTGTAGTACTATATGCATTGACTTTGTAACTATTGGTTCATATATAGATTAACTCTTTCAGCACAGGCCTGGTTCCTGCGACTGACCTCATAACCATTTTGTGCTTGTTGTAGTTTTCATTCTATAACTCTTAAATTAGTAAGCTTATGTTCAAGAAATTTGGCAGATTATCAGTAAACATTACAATGCAAAATATCAGATTTTATTTATTAAGTTTTAATATTTTTGAAGTAATGTTTTTCTTATGCCTCTTTTTTCTTTTCGCATGTTGACTATCCAACATGCAACGTAATTTTGATTTTAAGATTAAAAATACTCTTATGCATCAGAAAATGTTCAAATTACACATGTGAAATCTTTATAATTATCCAGATAATTATCAAGCATTTTTTAAGAAAAAAACTTTATATTTTATCTGTTATTTTCACTATCATATCTGTGTGTAACTTCAGTAGATTTGACCAATCTCGTAACCACCATAAAAAATTAGGAAATAAATATAAATCATGTTTTTTCATTCTAGAATGACTACAAATTATAACACAAAAACACAAATGTTTAGTCTAAATAACATAAATCTCATAACATTATACATTTATATATATTTTTATTATATCGACCTTCCAGTCGTGCCTGGCTAACATTAATGAAGTTGAAATGATTTGGCACACATGCATTCATGTTACCATATCCAAGAATATAAAACTGGCCTCTATAAAGTAAACTGTCTTGGCTGTGTTTTAGTGGACTAGTATACACCTGGAAAAAAGTTAAGCACCCCCAAATATTTTTCAGGATTGCTTATTGAAAATAACGTTTAATTTTCATGATGTTGAGCAATGTTCATAATTTCAAACATAA
>NW_013671357.1:53835-61729 GCF_000517525.1 Limulus polyphemus | reverse complement strand
CATGATAATTCTAGAAACGTTGCGTCACTGTAGTCATGTGACTCGCTGACGCAACAGTATTTAGATGGTATTTGGATATCTTCGAATAAGTTTTTCCCTCATCCGACCTGGACCAACGGTTTAGTTGAATCGTTACACTTAAACCATCACATTCACAATCACATCTAGAACATTTCAAGCATGTTTCACTGCTACATCATTTTATTTTAAATTTACGAGTTAACTTCTCCATGTTGACTCTCATAGTCTCGGGTTTGGTCCAACGATCTAGACCTAGAAAATAGTGTCAAACGGCTTCTTTTTGTCTAATCAAAACAACCCAAACCTTTCTGAAATTACTCATTTTTGTTTGGATCCACATCAAGATGCCGAGCTGGCTCGTGTGGCAGGTGGTAAACTTCAATTTACAAAGTTAGCGTAACTAATGTCCAGAGATAACCCTACCTTCACAACTGAACTACATCTAACAGAAAATCTGTTTAGTTGCTAATTTGTTATCTGTTTCTTCGTCGAAACACAGCAATGAACTAACTAACTGGCTGACAGTAACAGACACACAGTGACTAAATCATTTACTATTTATTCGTTGCTGATTAACAAACTCGCTTACACAATCGAGTCTAACACGCTTTTTATATATATAGCTCAAACGTTTCCAAAATTCCAGACATTAAGGCCATCACGTTACGTCAAAATACCCTCAGGTTAAACAACAAACCAAATTTCTAGATTTAAAACATAGGCTACAATAATAGGATTAAGCGAGAGTTGTAATTGATTGAACGTTAAAGATGGATGCATATATATATAAATTCTACTTCAATATATAATGCTGTTCTTGATGTTGTTTTTAGCGCAAAGTTACATAGTGAGCTATCTATGCTTTGTACAGTGCGGGAATCGAACCCCAGATTTAAGCATTGTAAATCAAAAAATTACTGAGATATTCTACTTTAGCATAAAATAAGGGTCCTTATAACAAATGTTCTACACTATACATAAAAGATTGTTTCTTATAATAAAAGGCGACCTTGAATGTAAAAGACGAGTTCTTATGACAGATAGTCGATATTGACATAACATATTTCTACCTAGACCGTACTGTGTTTAGTTTGTAAATTAAAATAAGTATACCTTCCGCACTAGTGCTGCAATTTCCTTACAAAATCCAACATTATCTAATTTTTTTCGAACATAAATTATGCGTTTGTTTTCTCGTGATTAGGGTTCATTCAAGCGTGTACTTAATATCTTTGTATTATGTTCTAAGAGAAGTAAGTAATAATAAAAACATTCGAAGCTATCGTGTCCTACATTTAAAGTATGTCAGGGAATATACAGAAAGTGAAGCAGGGCCGAGTAGACATTCGTGGTCTTATGAGGCTTTAAAACATCGGCTAGAGGGCGTTCAGTACGTTGAAATGAATTTTCCTCCCTTGAAGAGGAAAGTTAATTAGATCTTCATCATCAACAGTCGTCCATGAATATTTTGGTATGTTATTGTAAGAGCTTTCTTAAACAGAGTGATGGACGCAAAATAGATTGTATGTTAGATGAATCCGAGAGGAGAAAATTAACGAACTCATCAGTAGCTAGGACTTATAGGGATTCTTCAAGGAGAGAAATACATAAGAAAAAAATAAGTAAATATTTAAGCAATCTTAATTCACTTTGTATAATGATAAATTAAAGAACGTTTTTTTCAGTGCAGATCATATATATTTTACCTTTATTAGTTCCCAAAGGAAAGCGCTTCTTTCAACAGCGATGTCCTTGTTTATTTAAAGTTACTTTTTACTTTTATTACAATGTGGGAGATAACTGAATCCAGATAACGAAACTCTAAAAAAACGTTACGTAGATAAATGTTAATTACACAGAATTGAAAATAAATCTCCGTTCTTCATATTTGATAATTGTTCCTTCTCAAGCATCGATCTGCCATATAGTATTTTGAATAATAGCTCAGCTTCGATGAACATAACACAGACCCATGCAAATATGAAGCATAGACCTGTGATATAAGCAGCCCAATTAGCTCTAAAATTGAGGCCCGGCATGACTAGGTGGTTATGGTGCTCGACTCTCAATCTCGCCCTTTCAGCCGTGGGGGCGTTATTATGTGATGGTCAATCCCGCTATTCGCTGGTAAAAGAGTAGCCCAAGAGTTGGGTGGTGATGACTAGCTGCCTTCCCTCTAGTCTTACACTGCTAAATTAGGGACGGCTATCGCATATAGCCCTCGTGTAGCTTTGCGCGAAATCCATAACAAACAAACAAGCTCTAAAATTCTTTTCTTTGTTGAAGGTAAGGCGTGGCTTAGTCCTCGGACTGTGAATCCAATGGCTCAGAGTTCGCGTCCTGTACAATTTGTAGCAGTGGGTGCGCAACAAGAATGATGGTGAAACAAGAGTAGCCAAAACGTTGTGGGTGGGTGTTTCTAATTGCTTTGGGCTAGTGTATCAGTTCAAAATTAGACGGCTGATAATACATCTATTGTAACTTTACATGAAAATTCTATAAAACAAACACAATATTGCTATAAATTTTAAAAAATTAACCTAATAAAAAAAATTTAAAAACCTAATTTTTTTCTCAGCGTGGGCTTATCACAAAGGTTTTGAGAGGGACACCGAAAATAGCTCTTACTCTTACTCATCAAGCATAAATTAAACGCTGTGTGGCGTCGCTTATTTTTTAATATTACTGTGCTTAAAATCCTTATCTAGTCAAACTAAGGTTTCTCACCTACAAATGAGTTGGCACATATTGTTTATTTTCAAATTTGGGAAAACACTAGAGGGACTTTTATAAAGTTATTTGGAGAACAAAATATATCTAGAAATTAAAGAACAACAACCAATTTCCACGTGAAGAAGCAAACTAAAAGATTAGATCCACGCACGTAGCAGCTGGATTCATCCGTGATTCAGGTGTGAAGATGGTCCAAAAATAGAACACCATTCATTAACAATTGTGGATGTAAGTCACATTAATTTTGATGGAGACAACACGACAGTTAAAGTGACACACACACAGGCCCAGTAACACCATTTAGTGACACACACAGGCCCAGTAACACCATTTAGTGACACACACACACAAGTCCAGTAACACCAATCATTGATACACACAGGGCCAGTAATACCAATCAATGATACACACAGGCCCAATAACACCACTCAGTGACATATACGGGCTCAATAACACCACTCAGTGACATACACAGGCCCAGCAACACCAATCATTGATACGCACAGGCCCATTAACACCACTCAGTGACATACACAGGGCCAATAACACTACTTCTTGCTGGAAACAACAGAAGTATCTCAACGTAAAATGTAATGAACATTTATGAAACGTATATTCGAATTTTTCAAAATGGCCTGGAAATCTCGGGGTTGCAGGTTCGAATCCTCGTCACACTGAACATGATCGCCCTTTCAGCCGTGGGGGCATTATAACGTGACGGTCTATCACTAGTAAATTAGGGATGGCTAACGTAGATAGCCCTTGTGTAGCTTAGCGCGAAATTCAAAACAAACTAAACTGTTTCAAAATACGCAGGATCACCATAGGTTAATTCTGCTGATATCTAATGTTAACATATTGGAAAAGCTTCAACATTCTGTGGTGTGTGCCGTTACGACAGCATTGAAAACAAGTTTCACAACGTGTTTTCATAAGTCTCCTTTTTTGCAGGATCAAACATTCAATCGTGGTGTTTACTGTGGTTCTCCATCGTTCTTTCGTAGCTCGCACTATTTCAAGCTTATCATTTCCAATACATTTTGCCATCCAGTGGCTCTGCGGTAGGTTTGTGGACTTAAAACGTTTAAAATTGGGTTTCGATACCTGTACTGGGCACAGCACATATAATTTATTGTGTGGCTTAACAACAATCAAACAAACAAATCGATACATTTTCTAATGTCATTGAGCAAAGTGGGTTTCTGCCTGCCTCTCGCTCTTCTTCTTGCGATTTTACCCATTATCATATTTGCCAACCTTCCCTCAGATCTGGTTGTGAACCTAAAGTAACGCATATTCTGTTTCCTGCATATGTCCAACAATTTTCGATTTGTTTATTTACGTTCCAATACTCCCTCATTAGGTTTTCTGTTTTTTCTTTCCATGTAACTTATCTAATGTTTTCGTTACTCTTATTCAGTACTCATCCTTTATATATAGTTTCCTTAATATTACTGGTTTATAAAAAAAATTCTTTCTGATTTGCCCTCCAGTGGCTCAGCGATAAGACTCGAGGCTTATAACGCTAAAACCTGGTTTGGATACTCGCCGTGTGCACAGCACAAATAGCTAATTGTGTTTCTTTGCGCTTAGCTACAAACAAACAAACGTATTCATTACTTGCTGTTAGCTTATGTATGGATTAAGGATTAATATAAACATTCTAAGCTGTCCGGACCACGTGAGGATTACGGGCGAAAATATATCCATAGGTAGAACACACAACTGATGAACCCATTTGTAATTATTATAATTATCGTCCATAGGTAGAACACAGAACTGATGAATCAAAACATTCTAATTATCGTCCATAGGTTGGAGTACACAATTGATGAATCAATACGTTCTACTTATCGTCCATAGGTAGAACACACAACTGATGAACCAATTTGTAATTATTATACTTATCGTCCATAGATAGAACACAGAACTGATGAATCAAAACATTCTAATTATCGTCCATAGGTAGAACACAGAACTGATAAATCATTACATTCTAATTATCGTCCATAGGTAGAGCACACAACTGACGAATCAATATATCAGTACTGATACATTCTAATTATCGTCCATAGGTAGAACATAGAACTGATGAATCATTACATTTTAATAATCGTTCATAGGTAGAGCACACAACTGATGAATCAAAATATTCTAATTATCGTCCATAGGTAGAGCACACAACTGATGAACCAATTTCTAATTATTGTAATTATCGTACATAGGTAGAACACAGAACTGATTGTTACGACACCGGAAGTCACGGTAACACGTGATGAATTTCTCAAATGATCATGAATTATCAGGGAAGACCGAGTTTGTTTGAGACGCCCTCTTTTTTAGTATATAAGCCTGGCAGATAAATCCTGCGGGAATGAATGAAGAGAGTTCCAGGTAATTTACGATTCTGTTTCGAGCTAGTGTTTTGCACTCGTAGAAAGTGAAGTTATCGAGATTTTGAATCGCTGTGATTTATAGCGTGTATTATAAAAGTAGTTAAGTTTAAGGTGACGAGAAACGTACTGACTGTGAAACTACTGTGTACTAAAAGTTTATATCGAGAAAGAATAAACTGGGTTAATCAAGAAGGGACTTGTATCGTTGAAGTTCCTTGGAAAGAGTTTCTACCGGAAATTAACAAACAAGCAGATACGCAACATGATGAATCAAAACATTCTAATTATCGTCCATATGTAGAACACACAACTGACGAATCAAAACATTCTAATTATCTTCCATAGGTAGAACACACAACTGATGAACCAATTTATAATTATTGTAATTATCGTCCATAGGTTGGAGTACACAACTGATGAATCAATACGTTCTAATTATCGTCCATAGGTTGGAGTACACAATTGATGAATCAATACGTTCTAATTATCGTCCATAGGTTGGAGTACACAATTGATGAATCAATACGTTCTAATTATCGTCCATAGGTTGGAGTACACAATTGATGAATCAATACGTTCTACTTATCGTCTATAGGGTGGAGTACGCAATTGATGAATGAACAAAATCTACTTATTATAGATTTTATTTTAGTTGTGAATCGATACATGCAATTAATAATTTCTTTGCGGTTTGTCATTACAGCATTGGTTTCAGTTGTTAAAAGTTACCTTACTAAATTATTTTAGGTGTAGTCTATAGAGTAGGTAATTTTTATCAGAAATTTTAATAATTATAAAAGAACGGTACTGTTAAGACTAAAATGTGTTGACCTGTAATCCACCTTTTATAAATTCTCCGAAAATAATTGAAATTTTAGAAAAAGAGACATTTTATCAGTCTTACTTAGAGATGGGAGGATTTGTTTACTTTGACTGCCCAACGTTAGACAGGTGAACATGGGTGTAGGATAAGCACGCCTCATAGCGTTTCATTTATTACATGGCAGTAAATTTGAGTCTGCGGGGGACGGAGGGGGTGACAAGTAGGCACGTTCTCTACTGTTAAGTCGACCTTCAACAACTCCTTGCGTTGAAGGCCGTTAAACCCAGTCTTGCTAGGCTTAATAAACGTAGGAAAAGTCGTTCGGTTATTGCTGCAAGAGTAAGATGTGTTGAGTTCCATACCAAATCATAGCATCAGACAGGTAAGACCTAAGGCTCTCATTTTTCCCGTGTTTTTAGGATACAGTAGAGTAATTTCATATGTTAGGTGATAACGTTTCAGATTACAGTTGTATTACACCTTTATTTATTTAGTAAAATCATGCGAGTTTCGTTATTGGTCGTAACTAGAGGACATGATGTGAAAACACTGCCAAAGAGTGAAAAAATTAGCATATCACACATAGGCACGAACAGCGTATTTATAAAGAATTCTAGAAAACAATTTAAAAGTTTTATTAGTAGGAGAGAATACTTAAAACAAAACCCCAATAAGTAATACGAAAAAACAACAACAATAATATATGCTTCATAGAATATCAAAGTTAGTCTGTGAAAACTCAAAAATATGACCCGCTTCTTCTGGAATAAAAGATAGACTAATGTTACCTATTTTCGTACGTTTCGTTCATATTTTCAACTTATTAAAGCTTTTTTAATGTGTTCACCACGTGTTAGCAGTTAATGCTGTTATGGTCTACGTTTGGTTACTAAATGTTCTTTATGACGTTTCAAAGTGTTATTAAGTAAAACCCCTGCCCTAAACATTAAACTAAATATTATAATGTAATAAGCTCTAAACCTAAAGACACATATATTGTCCTAAACCTTAAACTACATATTTTAGTGTCTTAAGCCCTAAATCACATATTATAATGTCTTAGAGTTAGTCTCCTACTGTATTTTCCTCAACCTTAAATCTCATGTTATAATGGCTAAAACCCTACATCGCATTTTATGTTCCCCTAAACCTAAGTCACATAGTATATTCTACTAAATCTTAATTTACATATTATTATGTTCTAAATGTTAAGTTATCAACAGCAATGTTATAAACCAAACACTCGTTTTAATGTCTTAAATCAAAGAATAGCCGATAAGTATTGTTTAAGATAGGAGTTATATATCTGTCAATAGATCATGCATAATGTATAGCGCTATCAGTATTAAATGTCCATATATAACATATTACCTTATTCGTTAATTGTTCATGTAAAGTTTTATTACATTATCCGTGTTAATTTTTCATGTATAATTTTATCACATTATCTGTGTTAATTTTTCATGTATAGTTATATTACATTATCTGTGTTAATATTTCATGTATAATTTCATCACATTATCCGTGTTAATTTTTCATGTATAGTTATATTACATTATCTGTGTTAATTGTTCATGTATAATTTTATTACATTATCCATGTTAATTGTTCATGTATAATTTTATTACATTATCCGTGTTAATTGTTCATGTATAATTATAGTATTGTTGCGTCATCGAGATCACGTGACAATTCTCACGCTCTCTTGTTTCTAGAACTATCCCGTATCTTGGCGAATGGTCTAGTATTGCTAGATAGGCTGGGTAGGGTAGATAGGGTAGGCTGGTATATAAAAGAAGAGGGGTAATGTGTGTGTAGATAGTGAGTAATTGAACTGCAGTCAGAGAGCACGAGAGACGTTCGTTGCTATAGCGTTTGTTTAGCGCGTTTGTTGTGTGTATCGGTTAAGGTATATTCGGAA
>NW_013671357.1:49584-52992 GCF_000517525.1 Limulus polyphemus | reverse complement strand
CGGTTAAGTTATATTCGGAAAGAATAAACCAGTTTTATTAAGTAAAGGCTTGTGTCGCTTAAGTTTCGTCGGAACGAAGTTACGGAAAATTAATTAATAAACGGAGACGTAACAGTATGTTATCACTTTTAATTATTCATGTATAATTTTATTACATTATCCGTGTTAATTGTTCATGTATAATTATAGTATGTTATCACTGTTAATTATTCATGTATAATTTTATTACATTATCCGTGTTAGTTTTTCATGTATACTTGTACTACGTTATTCATATTAATTGTTCATGTATACTTATACTACGTTATCCATATTAATTGTTCATGTATAATACGTTTTCCAAATTTGTTGTTCAAATATAAGTTGTGTGTTTAAAAAGTATTCACATTCTTATACAAACCTAAGTTAAAGCCTAATCACTTTTTAGACATTAATCTTCTGTACATTCAGTCCGGTCGCAGTGAATCTTCTAGATTTTATATTTGATAACACGGCTGCACTTTTTACACCTTTTCTTTATCACTAGTCATCTTTTTAATATCTAGCCTCCTGGGAACAACCTTTAACGTTCTAGATACTACTAGTAGTAATGCTTTCTGTTAGTGGGACGTTTTAAAATAAGAAATGGATTTACTTATAATAAATAAAGATGTACAACAGTACCAATTTCCTGTCTTTTGAGACCAGAGCTTTAAGCACCTATGGCCTGTCGCGACTCTCAGGATTGATGTCGTCTGCCCCCACCTCCGCCCGTCTAGTAATTTTATTTAATTTTCAAAACATGCTCAAGCAATTTTTTTTTAGAATGTTGGCGTATTTACAGTAGCCTACCTCATGTGCGACACGCGATGGTTTGTAGGTGCTGTGTATTTGTTTCAGTGCTGGATCTATAATTATATTTCATACTCTTTGTTTGTTTTTTAATTGAAATGTCTACAATTTGATGAACATCAAGCAGTACCATATATAGATATATCAAGCTAAACAAGATATACTGTATTAGCATCTAATATATATAAAAGACATTTCGAAGTTCTTGAAAAGTTTTAAAAACATCTAAGTTAGAGGTTAGTTACCATAATTCGTATCTTTTTATTAAATTTTCGTGAAGTTTTCAGTTTTATTATTACTTTCTTGGATGAACAATCTTTTTCTTTTTTCTCCCAAACGTATTGCCATTAGTCTTAACTAATGATAGCACTTGAAATTTATTTTTAGGTTTTAACCTTATCAGAGAATTTTTATCATAAATCTTAGGCCTATTGGTTTTGGCTGCTTGTTTAAACTGTAACTTTTAGGTTATATGACGTAATTACAAAAATACATTCGGGTGTGTATGTGAAATATAGATGGTTTCATGATACAGTCATAAAATAAAAAAATTAAATAATAGTTTCATATGTTTATTATAAATTTACATAAAGGTCATGAACTTTGGCGTGATACTATTTTTTCCGCCGATGAAAATCTAATATATATATATATATATAAATGTCAGTTGTTATTTTCTGTGTGCGTAGCATTAATATTATGAGTCATTATTAATTCATGTTTGCACCATTCTTATTGATTTTTTGACAGTATACTTAAAAAATTTTTAATTTTCTCAATGTATAATTGTTTTTCTTTTATGATGAAATGGTAAGTTTGGAGAATAAAGCTTGGAGAGGGCTAGTCTGTATAATCTAAAGGTACTCTCTCTCTGTTCGTAACACTCCTCTCTCTGTTGGTAACGTTCAAAAAGGCTCGGTGCGAAAGTCTCGCGTTCAAATCTCAGTAGAGTAGGGATTTTTTATAACTTTTTTCCAATTATTAACTCACTATGTTTAGAGCAATATCTTGAAAAAACAACAACACAATAACATATTACATTTGGGATTTGAATTATTTGTTAATGTAGACACCTTTCGCTCAAATCTCAGTCGAGTTGGGATTTCAAACAACCATGCTTTTCTCATGGTCAATGAGATGTAGGGTGTTCAAAATCTTTATTTGTTGGTAGATGGGAAACAAACTGCAAATGTTATTTACGAAGAAGCTTTGATATATTTTTAAAACTTTGAAATAAAGTTTATGTCCAAGTTATTACTTTGAAATATATGATTGCTGTTAAACTTACGTTGTTTTGATTAAGTTTGAACATCTCCCGTCAAATTCGATGACGAGGAACCCACTTTAAGACTAATAATGGCTGGAGACGGCTTGAATGGGTAATGAAGAAATACTTTAATATAAGTTTAACATAACAGCAAATGTACAACGTTTCGACAAGGTTTTGTCATCATCAGGTCATCATCATCATCATCTCCCGTCAGTTGACAAAAATTTCAATTTGTTACATAATAAGTACAAGTGTCAGAAACAATTTAAATTTAATTTCAACCAAATAGCGTTACAATACATTATTATTGATGTTTATAATTTATAAGTTATATATCTTCGTGCATTTGCCTTTCACCATAAACTTCATTGCCTTTTCCATCACAACTAATAAATCGCAGTTTGTGACATGGAGCATTATCATATTGGAAGGTGCAAGGGCCGATACCATAAAATTGCCACAATGTAGGACACATAGAAATGTTCAGAACATCAATATAGGACTCAGCATTCAGGGATTCATGCACTGCGACCAGTGGACCTAGTCCATACACGAGAAGCACCCCCAGACCATGATACTGCCACCTCCAAACTTCACTATTGGGACAACACACTCAGGTAATAAGCGTTCTCCAAGCATCCCCCATACCCAAATACGTCCATAAGACTGGAAGAATGTGTAGCATGACTCGTCGCTCCACAGGACCGAATTCCATTGATCCACGGTCCAGGTTCGGTGTGCCTTGCCCCATACCAATCGACGGTGTGCATTTGTTTTAGTTATCAACGGCTTGTGGGCTGCAGCTCTTCCGTGAAAATTCATGACATGCAGCTCTTGACGTGTCGTAGAAACACTTATAGGATTACCTGTGGCTGCTCTCATCTCCAAACACAGATTCTCTAGAGTCTGACGATGAGATGAGGTAACAAGCCTTCTGAAGGCGTGTCGGCTCCTGCCAATCAGTATTTTACGTCTACCTTGGTCGTTTCTTGGGCTCATTGTCACCTGTGGACTTCCATTTCTTCAGCATGTTGCCATTGTTGACATCCGACTATCCTTCCCCTCTGAAACCTCTGTTAGCCCTTTCCGTGTACTCATCGTTCGGCGTACAAGTTCGAAATGACTTCCGAGCGAACCGCTGGTCACCTTTATAGACCAAAGTATTTGCATATTTCGTCGTCACACCCATTTTCCTGCAATCACAGGAATGTCCCATGACTTTGGTAGGATAGTGTATATTCATGCATCTATATAACTTGAAAAATTCATATGGCTATATATATATATATACACACACACACATACGG
>NW_013671357.1:40017-48584 GCF_000517525.1 Limulus polyphemus | reverse complement strand
CAATCATCGAAACGTTGTACATTTGCTGTTATGTTAAACTTATATTAAAGTTTTTCTTCATTACCCATTCAAGCCGTCTCCAGCCATTATTAATCTCAAAGTGGGTTCCTCGTCATCAAATTAAAATAGTAGCAATATATATTTCACAAACATATACATAACATGTGGTATGTTGATCACCATGCATCATAGTGATCATACATACAGTACTACTATCAATGATAACATTGTAGTAATGATATCAGGATCAGTAGCCATCCAATTTGCATGAAGCCAATCCAAAGGTTGTTATTGTTTCTCGAGAGACCATCATACACTAACTACACATTTCAATAAACTAAACTGTTTCAATAGGACAGTATTGCTATTAAACAGATTTATGTCAATGATGGAACTAAAAAATTAAAGAAACAAAATTATTAAACATTGTTCATTTAAAAAGGGGGAATAAGGATCTTAAAAAAAGCAAAAATACAGAAGCAAGACAGGTACCTTAAAGAGTGTCCCATGATCCAATCGTCAATAAAGTAAACAAACACGTTTAAGGTTTGAAACATAGTGTTGACATGATTTCTTCAAGATACAAATCCCCGTTTTGACTTCTGATAGTAGTGTGATTTTTTCCCCATGCCGTTTATTGTTTGTTTGTTATGAATTTCGCGCAAAGCTACACGAGGGTTATCTGCGCTAGTCGTCCCTAATTAGGCAGTGTAATACTAGAGGGAAGGCAGCTAGTTATTACCACCCACCGCCAACTCTTGGGCTCCTCTTTTACCAACGAATACCGGGATTGACCGTCACATTATAACGCACCCACTGCTGAAAGGGCGAGCATGTTTGGTGTGATGGGGATTCGAACCCGCAACCCTCAGATTACGAGTCGAGTGCCCTAACCACCTGGCCATGCCGGGCCGTGTTTCTTGACTTCAGATGGTAGACTTTTAATTGTATTATTTTTTCTTTTTTATTTATTTATTAGGTTTCCAAAGAATTAAAGACACAGACGAAGTCCATGTTGGGAACGTATTCGTTTCTTGGTAACTATAATCTAGAAGAGTATTTAGTAGATTAGTTGCTTCTTTAATGTAATTACTAAGTGTAATCTCCAAATAACTTTTTTAATACTTACATCAAAACTCTTATAAGTTGTGAAAATTATGATTCAGTCCTAACGGAAGGCTTATTACTTTTAGAAGTCGACGTTTTCTTCACAAAATCATTATGACTTGTGATAAATTACTATAAATCTCTGTCCAGTTGCTGACACCAACATCTCGCTGTGAAAAGTATCCATGGTAAAATAAAATATCTTTTAACGATACAGTATGTGTGTAACAGAACAAGATTGTTCGTACACTAGTTTACTGACCCCAGGTGTAGCACGTGCGAACTTATTAGTTCGAGCTTCTTATTTCTTATAGTTTTATACTACTAGTTCTAAAAGTGAGTAAAACCAGCAGAAAAAGTCAGCTGGACACTGGGAAGTTTATAAAAAAAAGTTTTATCATTAAACTCTGTTACGGTTACTGTTTTGGGTAGTGGCGAGATTGAAAGATGTTGATCAATTAAAGAGTCCTACAATGACTTTTCTTACCAGTGTCCATAAAAATATTCATTCAAAACTCTTTAATTGATAAAGTCATTGTAGTCTTACCAGTGTCCATCTGAATGAATATTTTTATCAATTAAAGAGTTCTACAATGACTTTATGGACACTGGTAAGTTTGAAAGAAATATTTAATCAATCAGATTCTCGAACAGAACTTAATGGTTACCGTGGTCAGTATCAAATTTAATCGTAACACAGCTCTGCTTGTAAAAGTACAAGTTTAATTGCTGAACAGCTCAAGGACAAATAGGTTTCAGAAATGAGAACAATATGTTTTGAGAAGGCTGGTCCGGTTTTGACATGAATTATTCAGTTTCAATTCCCATGTACTCTAAGAGTTTCTGCGTGATGAAGCTCCTATATTCCCGGTGATTTATTTGAATTTATACCAATATTAAATGTTTGTTGCCGAACAAACAGCACATGCAAGTTTATGATTTTCATTATACCAATATTACACGTTTGTTGCCGAACAAACAGCACATGCAAGTTTATGATTTTCATTATACCAATATTACACGTTTGTTGCCGAACAAACAGCACATGCAAGTTTATGATTTTCATTATACCAATATTACACGTTTGTTGCCGAACAAACAGCACATGCAAGTTTATGATTTTCATTATACCAATATTACACGTTTGTTGCCGAACAAACAGCACATGCAAGTTTATGATTTTTATCTCGTTGTACAATAACTAATTTTCAGGTGTTTTATAAGTAAAGGTTACTTTATTCGTTAACAGAATGTTTGATATAAATAATATTTTTATTATTATATATTTTTAAAATTATAATTATTGTGAGCTTATTATACAGATTTAGGATTGACATAAATTTCCGTATCACAAGGTATTAATTAGGAAATAGCGTTAACAGCGGGAGAACGCAACTGATGACTCGATGCATTGCAATCATGATAAGTAAGATTATTTATATTAATTACCGGTTTATTTTAGTTCCTATCACAGATTGATAATACTCAGTTTCAGTCACTGATTATTGAAAAAAGATCGTGCATCTAGTTTGTTTGTTGATTTGTTGTATATAGTGCTATTGGTTTTTTTATCATAATAACATTTTATAAAAACTTCTTGTTGAAGCTATATCTTTATGTTTTTAGGAACGTGGGTATCGCTATGGCTTGTCAGTTTAACACATCAGGTAAGAGATATATCCTCCACAGGTCTCAGTCTGAGATTGTCAGTGTAATACATCAGTTAAACGTGCGGAATATGATGTTTACACTGACAATCTCAGGTTCAAAATGTAAGGATAAGGATGAATATGATGTACACGTTTAACTGATGTACATTTTGAACCTGAGATTGTAATGTAATACACCAGTTAAACGTGTACATCATATTCATCCTTACATTTTGAACCTGAGATTGTCAGTGTAATACATCAGTTAAACGTGTACATCATATTCATCCTTACATTTTGAATCTGAGATTACATTTTATTTTTTATTTTTTAGAGTATGTATTTTTAAGAGTAAAGGGAGGAAAAAGATAATGATCCACCAGACTGAAATCTTGTTCGAATGAGGAACAACAGAGCTACAGAAATATATGTTTAGTGAATGTTTCGGAATGTTCTTATTTCACCATTAGAAGAAGTTGTATTTTTATAAAGGATTCAAAATACAAGAAATAATTGTAGGAATGAAAGTTTACATTTGAAATATTACAATATTTGTAAAAGAACTGACATATGACATAAACTAGAACAGGATTAGTTTCTCAGCAGAAGAACAGGTAATTAAATTTGGAATATTCTGCTTAATTAGGATTTTGTTTCGTCCGTAATTCCATGTCTGTGCGAAAGTCAAATAGTCTTATGATTAGTAGTTTGGTTGGGTGTGTGAATACCTCAGTTTTATGATTAGTGGTTTGGTTTTGTGTGTGTGTGTGACTAGCCCAGTATTATGATTACTGGTTTGGCTAGGTGTGTGAATAACTCAGTTTTATGATTAGTGGTTTGGTTTTGTGTGTGACTAGCCCAATAGTATAATTAGTGGTTTGGCTGGGTGTGTGAATAGCTGAGTTTTATGATTAGTGGTTTGGTTTTGTGTGTGTGTGTGACTAGCCCAGTATTATGATTACTGGTTTGGCTAGGTGTGTGAATAACTCAGTTTTATGATTAGTGGTTTGGTTTTGTGTGTGTGACTAGCCCAGTATTATGATTACTAGTTTAGCTGGGTGTGTGAATAGCCCAGTTTTAAGGTCATAGTAAAGGTAATTTGAAGGTTACAGTAAAAGCTGGTGTTATCTCGGTTCCGTTGTTTCATTAGTTCGATGTTGTTGCTTGTTTATGTTTCATTACTTATTGTGTTTCTGATTGGATCGTTTAACTTGCCAATATTTCAGTTAAGCGAGCAGACCTATATGTTGGCATGTGCCGACCACGAACTCTTTGTCAAACTCCCACCGTTGCAGTTTTCCTGCAGCAGCAGAAAAGTTGGAGGTTACTACGCAGACGTCGAGAGTTCATGTCACGTGTTTCACTTCTGTGCTCCTGATTACAAAGGTGGAGTTGTTGACCACGTGTTCTGTTGTCATCCAGACTTAGCGTTCAACCAGAGGTTCCTCGTGTGCGACAGACGTGACGCAGTCGACTGCTGGAGGTCATCTCACTATTTTAACCTGCAGTTCCGAGGTCAACGGGCCCTCGAGGATACACTGACACTAGACTCTGAAAGTGTAACTACTACCACAACAGGATTAACTCAGTCTTCAGTTACTTTAGCAACAGAATCATTGACTCCGCTTGTGACTTTATTAGAGACTGATAACTTCTTACTGGACGAGAATATTCCCGAAGTAAACACGTCACAAAATGACCTAAGAAACACTTCGATGGCAGCTATTACGCCCACAGCTCTACCACTGACCACTGGGCACAACCCCAAGAATCCTGAAGAGTCAACCTCACCCGTCACTATGGATCTGTATTAAGAGAACAAGTTTAAAACAACAACATCTATATTAATGTAAACTTTAAACGTAGGAAGTCAGTTAATCACACGTGATTCAGTATTGTTAACAGAAGAACTGGGACACAGCTTGTTGTCAACTGCCCAGATGATAGTATAGTCCATATTTCTTTTTAAAACAAGGAGTCACCTTCTCTAACCCACGTATATGTATAATCTACAAACTTTATAAACGTTGCTAATAATATGATGTGTGATATTCATGAATGGCTGAATACTGTACCATAATAATATAATGTTGATAACGAGGTAGTATGTTCACCAAAGATTGACCTGTTAGTAGTACAGATATAACCTTACAAGATAATAAAGCCATTGATAATAAAATCGTAGGTTTATCAGGGTCTCAGCTTTAAGTAGTACAGATATAACCTTACAAGATAATAAAGCTATTGATCGTAGGTGTATCAAGGTCTCAGCTTTTAGTAGTACAGATATAACCTTACAAGATGATAAAGCTATTGATAATAAGATCGTAGGTTTATCAGGGTTTCAGCTTTAAGTAGTACAGATTTAACCTTACAAGATAATAAAGCTATTGATAATAAGATCGTAGGTTTATCAGGGTCTCAGCTTTAAGTAGTACAGATATAACCTTACAAGATAATAAAGCTATTGATAATAAGATCGTAGGTTTATCAGGGTCTCAGCTTTAAGTAGTACAGATATAACCTTACAATAGATAAAGCTATTGATAATATCGTAGGTGTGTCAAGGTCCCAGCTTTTAGTTGTAGAGATATAACTTTACAGGATGATAAAGCTATTGATAATAAGATCATAGGTTTATCAGTGTCTCAGCTTTTAGTAGTATAGATATAACCTCACAAAATGATAAAACTATTGATAATAAGATCGTAGGTGTATCAGGGTCTCAGCTTTTAGTAGTGCAGATATAACCTTACAACATGATAAAGCTACTGATAATAATATCGTAGGTTTATCGGGTCACAGCTCTTTGTAGTACAGATGTCACTTCATAAGATAATAATTATATCTTTATCATATCTTTTAATTACTAATGTCGATGTTGATAACAAGGTATTATATTCGCCATGGTCTCAGCTTTTAGTATTACAAATGTCATTTCATAAGATAAGAATGTTGATAACAAAAAAGTAGGGTCACTAGGATCTAAACTTTTAGCAGTAAGAATAATGTGTTATAATAGTATCTAGGTGTTAAATTTTGGATAGTTGATTACAAGAGAATACACTCACCAGGCACGAAATTTTTAGTAGTAGAAATATTTATTTACTAGATAATAAGGATGTTAGAAAAAATATAGTATGTACACAAAAAATAGTAAAGATTTCCCTTTGCATGGGTGTTGTTAACAAGAAGACAGATACATGATGGTCTGAACTTTTAATTGTACAGGTAGCTTCAAAGTATAATAAACATGCTGATAACAAGAAATTAGGCTTACAATGGTCTGAGCGTTTATTAATACCGGAGTAATTTTACAAGATAATAAGGATATTGATAACAATATGGTGGTAATCACTTGTCTGAGCCTTTGGTGCTACAGATGTCACTTTACAATATTATAAGGATGTTGATATCATAATAGTAGATTCACCATCGTCTGATATTTTAATTATATAGATGCTACTTCGTAAGGCACTTTCCAATATAAGAAGGATGTGTTATAATAAAGTAATAGATACATCTTAGTCTTGCCTTTTAGACGTACAGATATCACTTTATAAAACAGAAAGGAAATTCATAACGAAACAGTAAAACCACTGTAGTCTAAGCGTTTAGTAGAAGATACATTTGTTCTCTAGATAACAATATTGTGTATTACTAGATAAGAGGTGCGTCGTTGTCTAGCTTCTATAGATGAATTTCTCTTGTTTTTTATACAATAACAATAGCTTGCATATAAAGCAGAAACTATTTCAGGTTTCCATGTTTTAATCGCCTTGTATTTTTGTTTTCGTATCATTTTTCTCTTTCCTCTGTTGTTTCCAGATGTTTTACATAACAAAATGTTTGTGATTTTGTAGTGCATACTTCTTTTCTAAAGACATGAACGATTTTAATAAAAAATCTAGAATTAAACAGAAATCAAAACCATAAAATAAACAACGAAGCTCTTTAAGAGTTGGACTTCAGGAGTTGGACTTTTTTCCTACTAGATGGGGTGTCACTGCTTTAGGTTTGGGACCGAACTTGGAACATGTTGGTCCTGAGTTAAAGGGTTAATGCGATGCCAGTAAGAAACTATTATCTACTACGTTTGATATCAGAAAAGTAAATTCAAGCTCAGTTTGAGATCCACTCACCGTATGTTATTATATATATATATATAAGATAATTTAATACGCTTGTTTGAGATCCACTCACCTTACGGGACTACACAAGATATTTCTAATACCTTTGTTTCAGATTCACTCACCGTACAGAATCTAAACATATTTTTAATACCTTTGTTTGAGATCCTCTCGCCGTATTGCATCTAAACAAGCTATTTTTAATACCTTTGTTTTAGATCCACTCACTGTATGGGATCTAAACAAAATATTTTTAATTCCTTTGTTTTAGATCCCCTCACTGTACGGGATCTAAAAATATATTTTTAATACTTTTATTTGAGATCCACTGACCGTACGGGACCTAAACAAGATATTTTTAATACCTTATTTTTTTCAGGTCCACTCACCGTATGGGATTTAAACAATGTATTTTTAACACCTTTGTTTGAGATACACTCACCGTACGGGACCTAAACAAGATACCTTTGAATACCTTATTTGAGATCCACTCACAGAGTGGGATCTACAGATATCTTTAAATACGTTTGTTTAAGGTTCACTTGAGAAATGGAGATATCTTTAAATACTTTATTTTTGTATATTGCATATTTTTTATTTAAATATATTTTGTAATTTACTCAAATAAGAAACTTTTTTTCATTTGGTTAGTAGAAATATTCCTCTGACTATGAGCCTTAAGATAATACTGACAAAGTCTGCAGTTCGCCTTTGTAGAATTGTTAATCAGTTTGACCCTAAAAATGTTCCATTGACCTCAGTCTTTACTTCATGTTGTTTTTAAGTGAAAGCGCTAAGACGATATAGAAAACAACACATTGTTTACGAATTAAAGGTGAAGGTCAAACAGTTAGGCACAGCCAATAACGAAGTTTTTTTTTGTTTTTTTTGCCAGTCCATCTGCTTCTCACGTTGCTCCAGGTAGAAGAGGGGAAACATATTTTTCCTATACCGCATAAGAACACAATCATTGTAATCAGTGTCACTAGTGTTTGTTTGTTGAAAATTACTCTAAAATACGGGAGATTTAAAAAAAATCTAAAGTTAACTTCTTGTGCACAGCATGTCATTCTAGATATGGTGATTATTTTAACTGAACGTCATTACTTGAAGAAAGCTTGCTGACAGGTGCCTTCTCTAAACACTATTCTTAAGGTTATTCTTAAGAATAAAAGGGTGGGCAACTATAAAAATATTCATATTGTCAAAAAAAAAACATTTTTTTGTACATGAAATAGATCTTGCAAATTTGTTTTTTTGTGTTAAAATTCAAAGTCATAATTACGGCAATAATTCAATTTTCATAAAATATTTAACTGCAATAAAATAACCAACATTTAAAAACTAATATAATAACAAACCTTGAAATGACCACACATATAAGATCAATTAAATTAAGTCACTATCACACTAAATGTTAACAGGGAATAATAACATTTCATATAAATCTAGAACTTACTAAACTTTGGAATAATAACATTTCCTATAGATCTAGAACTTACTAAACTTTGGTTTAATAACATTTCCTATAGATCTAGAACTTACTAAACTTTGGAATAATAACATTTCTTATACATCTAGAACTTACTAAACTTTGGAATAATAACATTTACCTATAGATCTAGAACTTACTAAACTTGGTTCAATAACATTTCCTATAGATCTAGTAACTTACTAAACT
>NW_013671357.1:38230-39982 GCF_000517525.1 Limulus polyphemus | reverse complement strand
AGATCTAGAACTTACTAAACTTTGGAATAATAACATTTCCTATAGATCTAGAACTTACTAAACTTTGGAATAATAACATTTCTATACATCTAGAACTTACTAAACTTTGGTTAATAACATTTCCTATAGATCTAGAACTTACTAAACTTTGGAATAATAACATTTCTTATACATCTAGAACTTACTAAACTTTGGAATAATAACATTTCTTATAAATCTAGAACTTACTAAACTTTGGTTTAATAACATTTCCTATAGATCTAGAACTTACTAAACTTTGGAATAATAACATTTCTTATACATCTAGAACTTACTAAACTTTGGAATAATAAAATTTCTTATACATCTAGAACTTACTAAACTTTGGAATAATAACATTTCCTATAGATCTAGAACTTACTAAACTTTGGTTCAATAACATTTCCTATAGATCTAGAACTTACTAAACTTTGGAATAATAACATTTCTTATACATCTAGAACTTACTAAACTTTGGAATAATAACATATCCTATAGATCTAGAACTTACTAAACTTTGGTAGAATAACATTTCCTATAGATCTAGAACCTACTAAACTTTAAATAATATAATAACATTTCCTATAGATCAAGAACCTACTAAACTTTAAATAATATAATAACATTTCCTACTGATCTAGAATTTTGTAAACTCCGATATAATATCTTTTCGTGTAAAGCTATAACTTACTACACTTTAACTGATATAATTACATTTCTTATAGATCTTGAATCTACTAAACTTTAGCTGGAATAATAACATTTCTTATAGATCTAGAACTTACTAAACTTTAGCTGGTATAATAACACCGTTCAAGTAAAAATTTAAACTAAAACTATTTAATTACCCTCATTCAAAAGGTAACTAATAATACCAGTCTTTTTTCGTGTAGCAGCTACAAAACTGCTATTTTCACTATGTCATAACTAATGTATATGTAAATATTACCAGAACATTTGAGTAAATTTTCGTGGAGATATTCTGCATGTAGTTAGTTGGCATTCTTATAAACAGAATGTAAAAAAGTTTTAAACTGCACCAACCCTCTACCTTAGAAACGATTTACATAGTATAAGCATAACTAAGGCTTATACTTGCTTTCGTTGTACGCCCTCCTGGAGTGAGATCGTACTCATTTTAATCGGTAGTACAGAGACTTGTACAAATAGTTTATCATCCATCTTCTCAATACATAATATGAATGGTCGTCCATATTGGTATCTAGGATTGTGAGATACAACTCTAGGACTTTTATCTGAATTGAACCATTCTACTCATGCCTTCGTGTCTCGCTTTCTCAAACCAGCAGAAGTTCTAAATACAGAACATCGATAACTCAAGTGATCTGCAGTGTGAACCAAGATATAATAATTTTACTTATTCACTTCTGTTTACTTCCTTTACTGCCCATGTTCCGAACTATTCTCTGCTGCACAGTTCCTGAATCTGATGTATATTGCTGTTACTTGTAACTTTCTCTTCAATATCAACGAACCTATAATATTAAAAACAAATTTGAATATGGAAATAAGCAAGTTACATGACACTCATGGCCGAAATAAACTGGCAGTACAAAAGCATGTATCGTAATTACATACTAACATTGTTTGGCATTTCGTAGGTAATAAAATGCAACTAAATACTGATTGTTTTTGGAAAGGGTATACACTGAGTGGTCACAAGTAAATACACACCTAATTTTTCATCATTTAACTGATTTATGCTAACTAATT
>NW_013671357.1:36809-37772 GCF_000517525.1 Limulus polyphemus | reverse complement strand
GCCCTGGCCGAGCCAATCTCCTGATATGAACCCCATCGAAAACCTTTGGGCCGTACTCAAATAAAGTCAAATTGAAGAGCGATCTGCTCCAAGTTTTGAAGCAAGAGTAGGCGAAAATCCCACAATCTAAAATTGACGAGATGATTCTCACGATACCCCAAAGGATCAATGAGCTCCACGAAGCGAAAGGAAGATCTACTAGATATTAATTAAATTATATATATATATCAATTCATGTGAATATGACTGAAAATTTTCATTTTTTTCTGAAAAGGTGGTGTCTATTTACTTGTGACCACGCTGTGTATAATAGCCCTTTCTGTTGCAACATATTAAGTTTTTGTGTTGTTTTTAGGGTTGATTAAACTTAGAAGAAAAAAGAGTGACATCAAGTTAAAGAATGTGTAAGCAGGGATATCAAGCTAAACGATGTGGGAGTTGGTTTGTTAGCAATACCAGAAAACAGAAGCCAAGCTAGAGGTGGAGAGTTGGTTTCTAAGCTATACCAGAAAACAGACCAAATTAAATGTGAGGGTTCGATTGTTAGCAATACCAGAAAACAGATCAAACTAAGTGTGATGGTTGGATTGTTAGTAATACGAGAAAACAGACCAAACTAAATGTGGGGGTTGGATTATTAGCAATACCAGAAAACAGACCAAACTAAATGTGGGGGTTGGATTGTTAGCAATACCAGAAAACAGACCAATCTAAATGTCGGAGTTGGTTTGTTAACAATACGAGAAAAACAGACCAAACTAAACATGATGGTTGGATTGTTAGTAATATGATGTGAGGGTTCTATTGTTATTAATACCAGAACACAGACTAAAATAAATGTGGGGGTTAGATTGTTAGCAATACTGTTACGTCTCCGTTTGTTAATTAACTTTCCGTAACTTCGTTCCGACGAAACTTTAGCGACACAAGTTCTTTACTTAATAAAACTGGTTTATTCTTTCT
>NW_013671357.1:23242-36788 GCF_000517525.1 Limulus polyphemus | reverse complement strand
TTACACACATTACCTCCGTCACGTTGTCCCCTCTTATATATACCCGACTACCCTATCTAGTAAATACTAGAGCATTCCTGAAAGAACAAAATAGTTCTAGAAACTAGGGGGCGCCACACCAGTCACATGACCTCGATGACGCAACAATACCAAAAAACAGATGAAAGTACATGTGAGGGTTTATTTATTAGGAATACCAGAAAACAGACCAAACTAAATATGAAGATTGGTTTCTTAATAATACCAAAAAATAGACGAACCTAAATGTGGGAGTTCGATTGTTAACATTACCAAAAAACAGACCACACTAATTGTAAAGTTGGATTGTTAGCAATAGCAGAAAATAAACTCAATTAAATGTGAGGATTGGATTGTTAGCAAAATCAGTAAACAGAAAAAAATAAATGTGGTAGTTGGCTTGTAATCAATATCAGTAAACAGAAGAAACTAAGTGTGGGGGTTGTTTTTTAGCAATACCAAAAAAAAAAAACCAGACTAAACTAAATGTAGAGTTGGATTGTTACCAATACTAGAAAACAAACCAAACTGAGTGCGGGGTTGGGTTGTTAGAAATATCAGTAAACAGATGAATCTAAATTTGAGAGTTGGTTCGTTAGCAATACCAGAAAAAAGACCAAACTAAGTGTTAGAGTTATTTTCTTAGCAATACGAGAAAACAGAACAAACTAAATGTGGGGGTTTCATTCTTACCAAATATCAGAAAATACACCATACAAAGCTTGGGAGTTGGTTTGTTAGCAATACCAGAAAAGACACTAAACTAAATGTGGGGGTTGGTTTGTTACAAATACCAAGAAAACATACCAAATTAAATGTGAGGGTTGGATTATTAGCGATAACAAAAAACAGACCAAAATAAACGTGGGAGTCGGTTTCTTAGAAATACCAAAAAAAAACACAACAGAACGAAGTAAATATCAGGCTTTGATTGTTAGCAAATAAGAGAAAATAGACCAAAGTAAGTATCGGAGTTCGATTGTTAGCAGTACCAGAAAACAGAACAAACCAAGTGTGGAAGTTGGTGTATTAACATTACAAGAAAAAGACAAAACTACATATGGGGCCTGGTTTTTAGCAATACCAAAAACATTCCAAACTGAATTTAGGAGTTGGCTTGTTAGCAATACCAGAAAACAGACCGAACTAAATGTGGGGATTGGTTTGTTAGAAATACCAAAAAAAAAAAAACAGACCAAATTAAATGTGAGGGTTGGATTATTATCGAAAACAAAAACATACCCAACTGAAGGTGGAGTTTGATTGTAAGCAATACAAGAAAACAGACCAAAATAAACGTGGGAGTCGGTTTGTTAGAAATACAAAAAAAAAAACAAAAAAACGACAGACCAAAGTAAGTATCGGAGCTGGATTGTTAGCAATACCAGAAAACAGAACAAACTAAATGTGAGGGTTAGTTTGTTATCAATACCAGAAAACAGACTAAACTAAATGTGAGAGTTTGTTTGTCAGCAATAGTATGAAAGAAATGAAGCTAAATGTGAGTGTCTGTTTCTTGGCAGTACCAGAAAACAAAACAAACTGAACGTGGAGGTTGAATTGTTAGAAATACCAGAAAACAGACCAAACTTGATGTGGGCGTTGGTTTGTTAGAAATACCATAAAAGAGATTAAATTAAATCTGAGTGTTTGTTTGTTGGCAATACCAGAAAACAGACCATACTAAGTGTGGGAGTTGGATTATTACCAATAACAGAAAAGAAACTAAACTAAATGTGAGGGTTTGTTTGTCAGCAATAGTATGAAAGAAATGAAGCTGAATGTGAGTGTCTGTTTGTTGAAAATACCAGAAAACAGACCAAACTAAGAGTGGGAGTTGGATTGTTACCATTACCAGAAAACATTCCAAACTAAATTTGGGAGTTGGATTGTTAGCAATACCAGAAAAAAGACAAAACTACACGTGAGGACTTGTTTGTTAGCAATAAGAGAAAACAGACCGAACTAAGTGTGGGGATTGGTTTTTCACAATACCAAAAACATACAAAACTGAATGTAGCAGTTGGTTTGTTAGCAATAAGAGAAAACAGGCCAAACTAGATGTGGGGGTTGCATTCTTACTAAATATCAGAAAATAGACCATAATAAGTTGGGGGTTGGTTTGTTAGCAATACCAGGAAACACATCCAACTAAATGTGGTGGTTGGATTGCTAGAAATACCAGAAAACAGATCAAACTAAATATGGGGGTTGGATTGTTAGAAATTCCAGAAAACAGACAAAAGTAAATATGAGGGATGGACAATCAGCAATACCAGAAAACTCAGTGTGGGAGCTGGATTTTTACCAATACCAGAAAATAAACTAAACTAAATGAGACGGTTTGTTTGTCAGCAATAGTATAAAAGAGATGAAGCTAAATGTGAGTGTCTAATTCATGGCAATACCATAAAATAGACCAAACTAAATGTGGAGTTGCAATGTTAGCAATACCAGAAAAAAGACAAAACTAAATGTGGGGATTGGTTTGTTAGAAATACCAAAAAAACAGACCAAATTAAATGTGAGAGTTGGATTATTATCGAAAACAAAAACAGACCAAACTGAAAGTGGAGTTGGATTGTAAGCAATACAAGAAAACAGACCAAAATAAACGTGGGAGTCGGTTTGTTAGAAATACAAAAAAAAACGACAGACCAAAGTAAGTATCGGAGCTGGATTGTTAGCAATACCAGAAAACAGAACAAACTAAATGTGGGGGTTAGTTTGTTATCAATACCAGAAAACAGAACAAACTAAATGTGGGGGTTAGTTTGTTATCAATACCAGAAAACATACCAAACTGAATGTGGGAGCTGATTTGTTAGCAATACCAGAAAACACACCAAACTCAATGTGGACGTTGTTTTATTAGAAATAGAGAAAACAAAGTAAATGTGAGGGTTTCTTTTTCAGCAATAGCATAAAAAAAAAAGAGATGAACCTATTTGTGAGTGTTTGTTTGTTGGCAATACCAATAATGAAACCAAACTAAATGTGTGGGTTGGATTATTAGTAATATCAGAAAACGGACCAAATTAAATGTAGGGGTTGGATTGTTAGTAATATCAGAAAACAGACCACACGAAATGCGGGCGTTAGTTTGTTAGAAATACAAAAACTAAGTGTGGGAGTTGGATTGTTACCATTACTAGAAAACAGTCCATACTAAATTTGGGAGTTGGATTGTTAGCAATACCAGAAAAAAGACAAAACTACATGTGAGGACTTGTTTGTTAGCAATAAGAGAAAACAGACCGAACTAAGTGTGGGGATTAGTTTTTAGCAAAACCAAAAACATACAAAACTGAATGTAAGAGTTGATTTATTAGCATTAAGAGAAAACAGGCCCAACTAAATGTGGGGGTTGTATTATTACCAAATTCCAAAAAATAGCCCATACTAAGTGTGAGGGTTGGTTTGTTAGCAATACCAGAAAATACACCAAACTAAATGTGTGGGCTAGTTTGTTAGAAATACCAAAAAAAACAGACCAAAATAATGTGAGGGTTGGATTATTGGCGATAACAAAAAACAGACCAAAGTAAATGTGGGAGTTGGATTATTAGCAATACCAAAACATACACCAAATGAAATATGGAGTTGGAATGTTAGCAATACCAGAAAGCAGACTAAACTAAATGTGGGGGTTGGATTGTCAGCAATACCAGAAAACACACCAAACTAAATGTAAGATTTGGACTGTTAGCAATACCAGAAAACAGACCAACCTAAATGTGGGGGTTAGATTGTTAGTAATATCAGAAAACAGTACACACTAAATGTGGCAGCAGGTTTGTTAGATATACCATAAAACAGACTGAACTTAATATGGGCGTTGGTTTGTTAGAAATACAAAAAAAAAGACACCAAAGTAAATGTGAGGGTTTGATTGTTAGCGATATAAAAACAAAACAAACTAAATGTGGGAGTTGGATTGTTAGCAATACCAAAACCCAGACCAAACTAAATGTGGTGTTATAATGTTAGCAATACCACAAAGCAGACTAAACTAAATATGATGGTTTGTTTGTCAGCAATAGCATAAAACAGATCAAACTAAATGTAGGGGTTGGATTGTTTTCTTGTTTCAAGTTAAGCACAAAGCTACACAATGGGCTATCTGTGCTCTTCCCACCACGGGTATCGAAACACGATTTCTAGAATTGTAAGACATACCGCTGTGTCACTGGGGAGCAGGTTGGATTGTTAGAAATACCAGAAAACAGACCAAACTAAATGTGAAGGCTGATTCGTTAGAAATACAAAAAAAAACATAGATGAAGATAAATGTGCAGGATTATCAGCAATACCAGAAAACAAACCAAACTAAATATGGGAGTTAGTTTGTTAGAAATACCAAAAAAACAACGCACTAAAGTGAATGTGAGGTTTGGATTGTTAGCTATACCAAAATTAAAAAAAACAGACCAAACTAAATGTGAAGTTTGGATTGTTAGCAGTATCAAAAAACAGACCAAACCAAATGTGGAGTTGGAATGTTAGTAATACCAGAAAGCAGACTAAAGTAAATGTGAGGGTTTGTTTGTCAGCAATAGCATAAAAAGAGATGAAACTAAATGTAATTGTTTGTTTGTTGGCAATACCAAAAAAAAGAGACCAATCTAAGTGTGAGAGTTGGATTGTTAGTGATACCAGAAAGCAGACTAAACTAAATGTGAGGGATTGTTTGTCAGCAATAGCATAAAAACTAAAATTGAGTGTCTGTTTGTTGGCAATACCAGAAAACAGACCAAACTAAATGTAGGGGTTGGTTTATTAGAAATACGAAAAAAAAAAATACACAGATCAAGTTAAATGTGAGGGATTGTCAGCAATATCAGAAAACAGAACAAATTAAATGTGGGAGTTGGATTCTAAGGAATACTAGAAAATAGACTAATGTAAATGTGAGGACTGGTTTTTAGCAATACTAGAAAAGAGACCAAACTAATTGTGAGGGTTTAATTGTTAGCAATACAAAAAAAACAAACACCAAAGTAGATGTGAGGGTTGGATTCTTAGCTATACCAAAAAACAGACCAAACTAAATGTAGGGGTTGGTTTATTAGAAATACAAAAAAAATAAAAAATACACAGATCAAATTAAATGTGAGGGATTGTCAGCAATATCAGAAAACAGACCAAACTAAATGTGGGAGTTGGATTCTTAGGAATACTAGAAAACAGACTAAAGTAAATGTGAGGACTGGTTTGTTAGCAATACTGGAAAAGAGACCAAACTAATTGTGAAGGTTTAATTGCTAGCAATACAAAAAAAAACAAAAAAACACCAAAGTAGATGTGAGGGTTGGATTCTTAGCTATACCAAAAAACAGACCAAACTAAGTGTGAAGGTTGGATTGTTAGCAGTACGAGAAAACAGACCAAACTAAATGTGAGGACTGGTTTGTTAGCAATACTAGAAAAGAGACCAAACTAATTGTGAGGGTTTAATTGCTAGCAATACAAAAAAAACGCCAAAGTAAATGTGAGGGTTGGATTCTTAGCTGTACTAAAAAACAGACCAAACTAAGCGTGGGAGTTGGATTGTTAGCAATATCAAAAAACAGACCAAACTAAATGTGAAGGTTGGATTGTTAGCAATATGAGAAAACAGACTAAACTAAATGTGAGGGTTTGTTTGTCAGCAATACCATAAAACAGACCAAACAAAATGTGGGGGTTGGTATGCTAGCAATACCAAAAAACACAGACCAAATTAAAAAACAAAACACTGTTGGTAAGCTGCATTGTTAGCAATATTACAAAACTGAGAAATAGCCAAGTGATTTGTTGTAAAAGAACCATATAAGCATATGAATATTGAGCAATGAGTTTATTCTGATAATTAGACATCAATTACATTTACATGAGTTATAAAAGATCCCAGAATAACAACAATAAAGTTCCTTTTTATGAAAACACAACATAAATAACAATTACATATGGTTTTGTTCACAGCTCTAGAAATTTACAAATAAAAATAACATTTATGATAAAATGTAAATGTACACATTGATTAGAAAGTTCTTATTAGTAATTAAAAAGAGTATTTATATCATTTAATATATATACTTCACAAGCAGACTCATAAACTGCACATACTGTATTATACATTCATGTACTGTTTGTGTGTATTAATGCAAAGCCACACAATGAACTTTTTGTGGTTTGTTCATCATATGGAATTTAACCACAGATTTTAGCATTGTGAGTCCATAACAAAAGTTGTGCACTGAAAATAACATTGGAAAATGTAAATTATGGCTTCACCACCAAGAATGTAACAATTGTACAGTTTTGCTGATTCTACATACATAAATCATACCAAATCAAAAAAAGCTTGCTTGCAGAAAAAGGAAAAGTTTTTAATTCTGTATGCATTACTAAAGATGGTTTTCTTGTTTAAAATGCAAAGAAAATAATTTTGTTTAAAATAACATTTATAATGTTAAATGAGATTAACTGTTAGCTTCTTTCAGACGTGTACATGTTATTATGACACAAACTTCTTGGATTAATGCAGAAGGTATGGTGTTGATGAAGAGAAATTTAAACAACAGCATACACAGAAAATGCTGAAATGTCATGCTTATTTCAGGTGTTCCTAGGAAATGCTGACATGTCATTTTTATTTCAGGTGTTCTCAGAAAATTCTGAAATGTCATTCTTATTTCAAGTGTTATTCATTTAACAACACAACATACATAAGCACAGTTGCTCAGTATCGTAAGTGTTAAGGAACACAAATCATAATCTAATGGAGGGTAATGTAATACTTTCAGTATGATTTAGTCTGTGTTTCAACAACATGGTAGAGTGGATTTAAAAATTACAGTACTTTCAATGCATATAAAGAAATGCTTACTTGACATTCTTCATATGCACAGAGATAGCTGAATTAAAACAATTACCACAGTCTTCGTAAAACTAAACATTATTATTGCTGAAAAAGTATAATTTTAAAAAAACTAATACATGAATACTTTAGCTGACTTTATTTATTATGTTATTTTATTTGTGATAAACTTGGAAATACTTTAATGGCCTGAATCTGGATTTTGAATCCCCCCCCTGATAGCTCAAACCAATGCCATAAAGAACAATTTTGTACAGAAGTTTACATGAAAAACACAGATCTTCAATGCCATCTTATCTTGCTAATGACTAGTTATCTGACTGAAAGATTAAAAAGACCCCTTTGAATAAATCTTTAATGGATGACAACAAAAAACAATGGCCATATTGTATAAATATGGTAGGTTAAAGTGTGACAAATAATATATTTGATTGTTATTTTTCCAAAAGGTCTATTAAGACCACCCAACGAACACTTTTCAATATCAAAAACTGAAAAAAATATCAGATACAAAAGAATACTACGGAATGTGGATAGGAATAAGCCATCATGTACAAACACAAAGATATATAATGAACAAAAAAAAGAAGACTTGTAGGAAATGCTGATCAATTTCAGTAAATTACCAAAGCATTGAAACTCAAGATATTTAAATAACCCATATTTGAAATAAACAAGTTCTATTTGAGGGGAACAGACAAACTGTCATAGAAAAGTTTAAAGCTAACAGTAGAGAAAAACTTTTACAAGAAAAAATTCATCACAACAAATTCTTAATGTTTTGTTTTTCCTTGTGAAATCCAAAGATGTGATAGTGATTAATAAGCAGAATGTAAAATTAAAGAAACTCAACTGCTGAAACCATGCATTCTAGTCATCATAAATAAGATACTTTAAACAGCATATTTAATTAAGTGTTTCATTTCTAGGTATGTATTTGTAGTTCTGATTTATTGTTGGTAGCTGGCTTGGTGTCAATTGTTTTTTGTTTTTTTTTGATAAACACTAAAGAAACAGTCACAGTAAACAAACCAAGGAACATAACTATAGGTACAAAAAAAGTAGTAGTCAAAGTAAACAAACCAAGGAACATAATTATAGGTATGAAAAACAGTAGCAGTCACAGTAAACAAACCAAGGAACATAAATATAGGTACAGAAAAGTAGTAGTCAAAGTAAACAAACCAAGGAACATAAATATAGGTACAAAAAAACAAGAAATAGTTACAGTAAACAAACTACAGGATATAGATTTAGGTGCAAAAAAATAGTCACAGTAAACAAATGAACAGAAATTTGATGCAAAGAAAAAAAATTATAGAAATTAGTCCAAGAGATACAAATGTATTTATAAAGGTTTAGTTTGATTTGTTTTGAATTTCGTGCAAAGTACACGAGGGCTATCTGCACTAGCCATCCCTAATTTAGCAGTGTAAGACTAGAGGGAAGGCAGCTAGTCATCATCACCCACCGCCAACTCTTGAGCTACTCTTTTACCAATGAATAGTGGAATTGACCATCACATTATAGCACTCCCAATGGCTGAAAGGGTGAGCATGTTTGGTAGGACGGGGATTTGAACCTGCATAGTGCGAGTAGAGCTCCCTAACCACCTGGCCATGCCGGGCCGTATAAAGAAGGAATTTACAGTTTACAAACCACGGGATATAAATGTATTTATAATAAAGGAATTTACAGTTTTACAAACCACGGGATATAAATGTATTTATAATAAAGGAATTTACAGTTTTACAAACCAAGGGATACAAACGTATTTATAAAGAAGGAATTTACAGTTTACAAACCAAGGGATACAAACGTATTTATAAAAAAGGAATTTACAGTTTCACAAACCAAGGGATACAAACGTATTTATAAAGAAGGAATTTACAGTTTACAAACCAAGGGATATAAATGTAGTTACAAAGAAGGTAATGACAAACAATCCAAACAATAAAAGTTTTTTACAAGGGAAAACATCCTTACAAACTAACCAAGAGTTACAAAAGTAAACAGATTAGGTGATTCAATTTCAGATACACATTGTACAAGTTACACATATTCTTTATAAAAAGATTATCATAAACATTTATAAAGGTTGGAACTTGATGAATAAGGCTAAAGTATCAATAAAATTGATATACATAATCTGACTACTTAACAGGTTTCACATCTCTCTGAAAGTAAACCTGAAATTTAGTTTACAGATATCTGTAACTGTCTAGTTCACTCACAGTTTTTTCACTACGAAGCTCTCATTACATCTTGAAGTAGTGATTGTAATGAATTTTTCTGTTACATTTCTTGTCCAAAAAGGTTAATATAGAAGGAAATTAATGTTGCTTTGTTGTTTGTATACAAATTTACAATGTCGAAACTCACTACAGATGTAAATTTGGGAAAATAAAATAACTATTGTTTCCAATATGAGTGAAGAGTTACTATTTAACTACCGAGTATAACTTAAGTAGTAATTGTGATTATATCATAATTATATTAAATCTGCATGTTTATAGTTACTAGTTAACTTGAGAATACATGTAAGACAAACTTCTCAGCAAATAGGATAAAAATTCTTTGTTACAAAAAAAATTTTGGTTCTACATACACTAAGTTATTCACTTTTAATTTAGTTTTGAAAACAACAACAAAAAAGCACATAATATAACATTAATATAATTTGGTTATAACAATATTTGTTACTAATGGCCACAGTAATGGTGTTGCTTTTGCATCACTGAGTATAATTTAGTTTTATAATAATCCATCAATTATCTAACATTAAAAATCTATATAACTTCCTGGCTTATAATTTATCTTTTTATTTTAATTCCAGATACTTATTTTCACTTAACCTACTTCCTGTTTATAAAAACTTATGATCACACATCAAAACACCAATAAATTCCTCATAGCAAGTAATATAATAATCTAAAAATGGAAAAGCAATAGATGGATATTATACATAACATCAGGAGTCACAATATGAACTCCACTGATCAGAACAAGATGTGTGTAAAGCCAAGAAACTTTGTTCTGTGTTAAATACGTTTATGTGGTCTGAATAAACTATTGAATACAGATTGATTCAAATCTTCGGTTTATGAATGATAAAATGAAAGTACTAGAGCTTTTTACCTCGTTAAAAGTTTTGTTTATCTCAAGTTTATGGCCCCAAAACAGGTGAATTTCACCATGATGAAAGAGCCTAGTACTTTCACTTAATGTGTTCAAACTGTTACTTTTAAGAAAAGTGCGAGAAAAGGCAGTTGCATCTTTGTAAATACTGTTATGGACAAAAGCTACAGATATAAGGACCACTTGAAAGTTTACATAACAATCAGCCCATCTGTTCTTCACAAGTTTGTTCATGTACATATGAATATCTAAGTGAGCTCTAAGCCTTGAAATACAAGTTCTACAGATAAGTCCAATATACTTCAATATAAACAATTATTAAAGTAAAAGACAAAGTCTTAGGTCCAAATTGAAGGACTCACAAGTACTATAAATGAATAGTCAGCAATATGCTGAAAAACACTTAGAATGTCAAATTATTCTTTACAGAACAAACATGAAACACGAATTGAAAAATATCTAGTATAAATCTCAATTCACTATTGGAAAACTTCTACTAATGCTTGTTGAATTTAGTCAGCTTATTAGAGTTTTGTACTAAATGATCATCTAAATTTGGAAGTCACTGTATATAGCATTATGTGATAGCAAACTATTGTTATTGTTGAATATATGTTTCCTACAAAAGATGCCTTTTATTTGTTATATCTATTCTTTTAGTGAAAATATTATCAAAGGAAAAAAATCTCAATTGCAAAAATGTAAGGATGATTCAAAACAGTAGTTATATAAAAGTGGCACTTATATTAAACACTTAGATTAAAAACAATCACAACAGACATTTAAGAACACTGTGAATTTAGGGAAAACATACTTTGTAACACTACATGCCATTAACAATAGTGGGACTTTAGAGTTAACATACTCCGCATCACTACAAGCCATTAACAATAGTGGGACTTTAGGGTTAACATACTTCGCAACACTACCAGCTATTAACAATAGTGGGACTTTAGGGTTAACATACTTCATAACATTACAAGCCATTAACAATAGTGGGATTTTAGGGTTAAAGTACTCCATAACACTACAAGCCATTAACAATAGTAGGACTTTAAGGTTAAAATACTTCATAAAATTACATGCTGTTACAAACAGTGAGACATCATAATTACACTTCATTTACTTTATCTGTTTTACACCATAACATTTGTTGTTCATGTAACTTATAACAGACAATTACCATATCTGTCCTATTCCACCCAGCTTGGTGAGGTCTGTTATTGGCCTTGTTGCCACTGGATATGGCAGATATAATGTGGTTGACATAGTATTAAATATTCTTCTTTGCTTTCCCTCACAAGTTCTTACAATATTTCACAATATTATATGCATGAAAATTACATTTAACAAAGACAAAGTATTCGTGAATAAACATCAATCCATATATATATATGTCAACAGGATTTTAATATGGCACAGGTAACAGCAAACTTGGGAGTAGTTTTAAAGCTTGTTTGAGAAAAAGACTTATTATGACACATTTTGTGAAATGACTATGTAGTCATGTATACCTGTCTCCATACTCATTTTTTTTTTTTTTATCGACAGTCTAGGCCAGATGATGGAAATCGTGCTTTTAAAATACAAAAAATGTTTGGTGAAAAAAAAAATAGGCACAATTGGTGCAGAAGCTGCAATAAATATCCCTTTAAAAATGGGAAACAGAATGAAAAACAGATAAACTTAAAATTTAGTGAAATAGCTCCAGTCATATTCAGTGCTCCATGCACCAAGAAGGAAGAGGTCCAACTTATGTTGTACTTGAGCTTCCAGCTATGCTGCTGAATGTTGGAGGAGGCGAAGCTGAAGCTTGAGGTGGAAGTTTAGCTTTAATCCCTCGTTTCTTCATATATTCTATGAATTGGTCTGGAATTTCTGCAAGCACTTCTTTAGCTAATCTAGCCTGATTTGTAATCCAACTTGATCCAGATAGGAACTCCCTAAATGGTACAAACTAAAACAAAAGAACTCAAGTTTATTACATGTTATGTTATTATACATAAAGTATTACTGTTCCTCTTCAAAAGGGAGATAAGGTGGAGTTATTCATTGATTATTATTACTATATAAAACTACCTGATGAAAATTATTCACTTATTATCTAAGTTAATATATAAGTTACCTATGTAGTAATGGTAAACAATATGTTAAATAAAAGTTTTATTAAATCATCTGCTTGTAGATAGTTTATTAGTCAGGAAGCTTTGGGTTTGTTAAGCCTTCCATTACTCAGTGTTCAATTAAGTGTGACATTAACAATTCTATGTAATTAATATAAAAAAATGTAAAATAACCATTTGTCTAGAAATAGTGGACATGGTAAATGTGAAATGTGCAATTGGTGTCAGTTTTTCATACAAAATGAAAGGAGACATGAAATTTAAGTAAATCTTAACAGTTAGTAGCTTATTTAAGTATGACTGTGGCTACATAATTTGTTTGACTAAACTACAGTTAAAGCATACAAAATTACTGCTTGCGAGCAAGTACATTATCATAAGAGTACTTTATGTATCTAATTAAACATTAGTGATTACAGTGTTTTGTTAAAATGTATATAATAAATAAACTTAGGCTATAAGACAAAGAAGTAATTCACAACACAGTTCATAGTGAAACACTATTATATTCCCGATAACACTGTTGTCCATTGTCATTTAGTTAAAAGCTAAATCCTTGTCGTGTCTGCACAAGACATATAGGGCTAATTCTTTTGAACTCTGGTGTCATGTGGCACAGACAGATGAGACAACGAGTCCAAAGCACAAAGCCACTTAATCATGCTGTACCACACTGGCAATAAAACAAGTTAAATATATTAACAATTCCTTAAAACGAAAATTTTTTCTAGTGGTGACACAATATTTTTTGAGAGCAAACAATCATTACTTCTAGTTACCATAACAACAGGAATTAGTTCAGTACAAACTTTGAGTAGCGTGACCTTCTAACCGAACTTACATATTTTATTACTCTTAAGGTAACGTGACCTTCTAACCGATCTTACATATTTTATGACTCTTTAGGTAACGTGACCTTCTAACCGATCATACATATTTTATGGCTCTTCAGGTAACGTGACCTTCTAACCGATCTTACATATTTTATGACTCTTTAGGTAACGTGACTTTCTAACCGATTTTACATATTTTATGACTCTTCAGGTAACGTGACCTTTAAACCGATCCTACACATTTTATGACTCTTCAAGTAATGTGACTTCTAACTGAACCTACATATTTTATGACTCTTCACACAAGGCCGAAAAACTGCAGTATTAGTGATTTAAGCTTCGAAATCACACCATGTTCGTAGTACCAACCTTATATTAATGTGGTTTTCAAGACATATATATATAAAAATTAAAGCAAAAAAGCAATGTTTTCAAAAAAATCTAATCACTATAACCTGTTAATCCTTTAAGTTCTTTCTAATGAAGATAGTATTAGATTTACACTATATTTTCATTTATAAAGATTGTTCTTTCAACCTATACCATAACTTACAAGTTCAAAATTTATATAT
>NW_013671357.1:20856-22554 GCF_000517525.1 Limulus polyphemus | reverse complement strand
AGAACATTATATATATATACTGTTACTCCAATAGCCTTCAGCAGAGAACATTATATATATATATTGTTACTCTAATAATCTTCAGCAGAGAACATTATATATATATACTGTTACTCCAATAACCTTCAGCAGAGACTATTACTAATTACTTGCATTTTGATTAAATAATAATACTGTGGCTATTACAAAATGTGGCATAGCTGTAATAGCCATACAGGTAAGAAAACATTTTTCTTACTATATTTCGTTCAATAACTAAATAATTGCAGTAAAATGTGATGAGTAGCAGATGCAACTTCATCTGTCCAATTATAGCACCATGTTGAACAAATTTTGAAATGCTATTATATTATATGCAGAAGTTAATATTTACTGAAAACGAAAGGTAACTTTTAGAAATACCCATATATGAAAACCTAAAAACATTCCTGATTGTGAACTTCATGTTAAGCTTTCCTCAGACTACAATCATAAATAAAACCAAACTCTCACCTGTACAATATCTCTTTCAGCAAAATGTCCATGTGAACTGATCCTCACTTCATCTCCATCCAGTTCTTCCATTGCTGAAACACAAAAACACCATTAACAAATTAACTTGAGAAATTCTGTTGACAAAAATAATTATTACAATGATTACAACTTCTCTAGTGAAAAAATAAAACACACCTATAAACATAAAAACGTCAGTATGAACTGCACAAAGTCCAAAACAGAGTCCAACACAAAAAAATGTCATAGATTCTTAGGTTTTATAAATCTTATGCAACAGTTGAACTATGTACATACAAATGCAAATATCAGCATTACCCTAATGTAAAAAATATTTTATTTCAAAACAACATATTTAATGTCATCTTCTAAAAAGCAAAAATAATTTGTGGCTAAAACTTTTTTCCTTATATTTCAAGTCTATAGTGAAAACATATTTGTCCTGTATACAATGGCGTAGCAAGAGTGGGGGGGGGGGGGCAGTCACCCCCAGGCACACATCTGAAAGGGCACAAAATTTCCTCTGGCCTAAAATGCCTATTAATTAATAATTATGCCTTCCCCTAGGATATAGTGCAACTGCCCTATATTAATTAAATACGACACAGTGTTATGTTATTTGTGTGTATTACGCTTGCAGTTTTAACTTTTAAAAGCCACCCACTGAAATACAATGAGACCGAATTGACGTACAGAAGTAAATTACACTATTCCATCATTCTTCTGCAGATCAAATACAAGTCCTAGAGTACAAAGTACAAGTAAGTGTATGTTCAACAAAAAGAAAATATGAGATTGATGTAACATATTAACTGGTGTGCAAGATTGACAATATATGCAACAGGCAACGCCTAGATCTAGATCTAGTAAACATTATAGGTCTAATGTAGTGGTTTTTAATTGTATTGGCTGATTGTAAATCATGACTTACACCAACTAATGTACTAGACTTTAGGTCTAATTGCAGTTATAACTTTATTTCTAGACCCTTGGTCCATCATCATACAAATCGTAGCCTATATTATAGGCATACTTAGACCTATACTAGCTATTAAACTAGGCATTGCACTGGGACAGATCTAATGTCTAAGTTAATAGATATAGATGTAACATTTGTTCTAAAAGCTAGGCCTAATAAATACTAAATCTAGAATTGATGAGGCAGGGTTATATCTAGATCTGGGTAGATTCAATACAAGGTACCTT
>NW_013671357.1:17802-19856 GCF_000517525.1 Limulus polyphemus | reverse complement strand
ATAATGAGTCACAAAACAAATAATCAAAACATTTCAGAGGCGGGGGCACCAAAAGTGTCTTGGCTCCCAGGTGCTGAGAACCCTTGCTATGCCACTGCCTGTATAACAATATTTATTATTAATTACACAATCATGAGCACCATTAATTAGAATATGATATAAAATAGGAATTTGGGTTGCTTACTATACTTAAAGAGTTGAAATGTTATGAAAGATATTTACATGTACAAGTTTTACCTTCAATCAAGGAAATGATAGTCTAAAACATGTCTAACTTACCTTCGAGAAAGCTGTAAGTAATACAGACTACTGGATGGTCTACATTAACCAATAAATAAAACAATGATATAAAAATTTGGTTGTGTTACACTAATCCATAAGTCATACAGAAATTTGTTTGTTCTACACTAATATGGACATGATACAGAAATTTGGTTGTGCCATACTAATACTTAGGTAATACTGACAATTTATTGCGACACAATAATCCATATGTAATAAATACATGTGACTGTGACTCACTAATCCATATGTAAAAGAGACATTTGGATGTGCTACACTAATCTATAAGTAAGATAAACACTTAGATTTACCACTTTAATCCACAAGTCCTACAAATTTTGCTGTGCCACACTAATCCATATGTAGTATAGACAATTTGATATACTAATTTAAAAGTAACTTACCATTATTTGACTATGCTACACTAACCTGTTAGTAAAAGACATTTTTACAGTGCCACATTAACCTGTATGCAATACAAATATTTGGCTATATCCTACTACTCCACTCATTTTTTTATGTTAATAAATGAAAGCTCTGTCTACTGAAACACCAAAATCAGTATAAAACCAGCCTGTTACTGTAACCACAACAGTTACTTTAACTAAAATTGTCATAACTAAAACTGTTACTTTATACATTAATAACTATGTGTGTAGAAAAAAATAATCTTTCACTTATAAAACTGCTACCAACCAGCAAAGTCTGCAGGGCCTACACCCACAATAATGATTGACATAGGAAGAGATGCTGCCTGGACAATAGCTTGTTTAGTCTGTGGCATGTCACTAATAACCCCATCTGTGATGATCAACAGTATGAAGTAATGGGAACCTTCTTGAAAGGCAGCAGCAAACCTGCAGTTCAGTTTGACAAAACATTTAATTCACAATTAGTTACAGAAGATTTAATTATAAAGATATGAAAATAACTTCACTTTCATTTCTAGTTAGCATTCTAATCAATAAATAAGAATTAGATTTGAGAAAATATGAATCTTAGTGTACTGAGTACTTCAAACTTAGTTTTATGCCGTAACGTAAAAAATTATGAAAGCCAAGATCCTTGATGTCACTTATCTTTATCAGTTTTCTTGGATTCTTACAAAAAACTTTAAACTTAATTAAGGAACTTTTCAGGATTCAAAAGAAAAAAACTTATTTTCACTTTTTAAGATTATTTTCCTTCATTGGCTTAGTATATGGATCTGTGACTAATCAAAATCTCTGGTTGACATTTGTGAGTGATTGTTAGTATTGTTAATGCTAAACGTAATCACATGCTTTCTAAATATTATAGATTTTAACTTTCTGATTAATAGTTTTATGATGATGTTAAGTATTTCCAAGGCTGCTATATAAGCTACTTTTTTAATTATTCTAGTTTTGATCTATCTAGTTGATTTTTGATTACAGTGAATGCTGCATAACATTTTTAGAATCAAACAAAAATTACAAAGCGAGTTAGACAGTTTATATTTACCCAAGGTAAAAACTGTTTCAGGTTCTCAACTAAACTGAAATCTAATGTTATCAATTCCCACCAATCTGAAATAGACTGATACAAATTCCTATCAGAAGAACTGTGCTTTTATTGCTACTAGTTTTAATACCTCATTTCCATGTCTAAGCTAAGTTGTATGCCAAATTTTAGAAATAATTAAAACAGTTGATACCAGTAAAAACAATACAACTGCTTACTGAGCCACATGGTTAATATATAACAGTTGATACCACTAAAAACAATACAACTCCTTACCGAGCCACATGGTT